>NC_048436.1:16339310-16541810 GCF_004353265.1 Vitis riparia
AAGAACACAAAAGGAACAAGATAGGATGATAACATGAAACAAAATATGAAGGGATAGAAAACTGATTTTAGAACCTGTGCTCTGATACCAAATGATGCGAACCTCAATCGACATGCTTTGAGACCCAACAAACAGTATTGGAATAATTGCCCAAGAAAGCTAAAATACAGATTTTTGATAGAACCCTGACCCGACGTTTATAAGAGAAACACGAACCAAAAATATAAGTAACAGACCTTGACCCAATGATTACAATGGAATCACGAACCGAAGGTATAAGGTTTGAACACCACAAGAAAGAATTCCTGATAAGTTCACAGTTTTTTAAGAACCAAAAGAAGAGCAAAGCCTCACATTTTCTGATTTTTTTTATTTAATAAAAATTATCCTCTATTACAATGAGTGCGTGCTATTTATATGTCATGAAAAAACTTACTAAATATTAAAATCCTAAATAAATGTTGATTTGGTCTTAAATTAGCATATCCAAAATAGGAAAATAGCTAAAAAAACATTCTAAATAATAAAAGCCTAAAATTAAGGTAGATTTGGCATGAATTTAGAAGCTCTAGAATAGGAAATAACCGATATGAAGCTGGAAAGTCAATCAGTCATTAATCCATGCCATAAATCACGCCCAATCAAGTCAGATTAACCCTCAATAGTTTTGATTAAATTTATTACACCTTCATATTCCTTTGGGTCAAGCTTGGAATATCCCGCGTTAGAATCAGCCCAAATATCTTGAATTAGCCCATTAAGTGCTTCTTTGATCTTCTTAGATCTTGCTTTAGTAATAGGCCCAACTGGAACATGCAATGGATCCTTAAATGCTTGTTGATTTTCATCAGGTACACATCCAAACATTTCTTTGCAATTGTGATCTGAATTTTTTTTTTTTTTTTTTTTAATTCTGAAATCACCTAAGTCCACCTAGGTACCCTCAATCAATTAATTAATTGTTACATTCCCCTCGACTTAGCCAGTAGAGACCTCTTTAGGGCTTATAGAGGTGCTATATCTTAGAGGTACCTTCCCAATAGGTAACTTGATCCTCGAACCAAGACTCGGGTTTTTCAAGACTTGCTTTTCCAAAATTATGGAATCACTTCTTTAGGGTTTTTCCTTTTTGTTTTATTTTCCATTTTAAAATAAAATAAAATGAGTGGCGACTCCGACTTTTCTAAAACTAATTTTTCACCAAATAAAAACAAGTCTTGTGATCTTTTTTTTTTTGTGTTAATTCTGAAATCACCTGAGTCCACCTAGGTATCCTCAATCAATTAATTAATGTCACATTCCCCTCGACTTAGCCAGTAGAGATCTCTTTAGGGCTTAGAGGGGTACTACCTCTTAAAGGTACCTTCCCAATAGGTAACCTAATCCCTGAACTAAGACTCGTGTTTTTCAAGACTTGCCTTTCCAAAATTATGGAGTCACTTATTTAGGGGTTTTTTTTTGTTTTATTTTCCATTTTAGGGACTCTGACTTTTCTAAAACTAATTTTTCACCAAATAAAAACAAGTCTCGCCATTGAGTGGGGATGTACGTGAAAAATGCAGGTTCACAATAAGGATAACAGATTTTATAAAACAAAAAGTATAAATCAACAAAAAAATTAAATCATTTAATATTAAACATAAAATATTAAAATATTAAATATTAAAGCTCGAAAACAAAAACTTAAATGTTGGACTAATAAATGGATTGAGTCGCTTACAACCAAAATAACTAAAACCCTAATTAGTTTTGATTTATAATTAAAACACGATTGTAACTAATTTAATTTTGTTTTTAAACAAATTTTACCATTAACTTGTTTCAAAAGACTATGTGAAATCCAAATCTATCAAAATTACTAACCTTGTCTTCTTGCTCACCTTGATTCCTCTAATTTTTCTCTCTAACCCGCCAAATTATTGTAGAGATAAGGCCGGAAATGAGAGTTGATATCCCTTATAAAGTGTCTTAAGCAAGCATGTAAGAGATGACAAGTTCTAAGGCTGCTAGCCACAAGTTTTCCACATTGCAATTTAGTCCCTCTATTTGTAGGTTTTCATGTTTTTGCAACTGCCCATCAGTTCTTTAAATCCTCTTAATAATAATTAACCCCCATGAAGTTAATACATGCATTTAAACTATTAATTAATCACACTTAACCTTAACTAAAGTTTAATCCATAATTAAATATAATTAGCATTAAACTAGTTTTAACCTCTAAGACTAGTTAATATTAAGTACTAATACAATCATTATTGTTTATTTATTTAATTACTACTAGGTATTACATGTTAATATCTCGAGGAAAAAAAATCTATTTATAATTTTATTATTTTTACCTTTCCAAATTTAAACATAATTATTCATACTTTACTATTGATACATTGAAATGATAAATTTATATCATAGTAATGCCTATAACAAATTTCTTCTTCTATATTTCCAAAATTAGAATAATAAAATGATTTATACTTCAGTGTTAAACTCGTTAAAATTTACAAATAAAACATCTTGTTATTGACACCTCGATGCTTTACCTATAAGTTCATTGACATGTTATGAAAAATGTTGAACATGCATTTTTATTTGCATATGATTCTAAAATTAGAATAACGAAACAATCAATATTTTATTGTTAAACTTATTGATAAGATATGTGATAATATTGCTCACATAGCTTTATTCTTTATAGTTTCACATTCAAAATAACGGATTAACTATATTTCACTATTAAGTTATTACTAGCTCGAAAACAAAATATCCGATGATCATAACTCCACTAAACACGATTGAACATTTAACCTATACATATATCTTATGCGGATTAATGGTTACAACTCATTAATATTTTGGAAGGAAAAATTGTATTACCCATATCTTATGCTTTACTATCAAGTTCATGGGTACAATGAGAAAAAACAAAAAGTGTATATATGTTTTTATTCTCTTACCATTCTAAATTTAGAATAACGGAATTATGCAAAATTAACTCGATGATATATGTCAAACAAGAAATTTGTCAGAATAACGTCCACATATTTTTATTCTTTTATGTTTCTAGATCCAACATAACGAAATTAATTGTACTTTATCGTTAAGTCGTTGATAACTTGAAACAAAACATTTAATGCTCATAACTTTGTATATTATCGTTAAATTTGTTTGTATTTTTAATTAAAAGAAAAAAAAATAAAAAATCATAATAACTATAATTAGAGGTATAACCTAATAACATTTAATCAATATATAATTTATCGATTACCAATTGATCCAAAGAAAATTTTCACTAATCATACCTCAATGTTTTTATTTTTATACTTTATGATATTTGAGAATAAACACATGCATTTTTATTCTTATATCATTCCAAAATTAGAATAACAAAGTTGTCGCTGCTTTACTATTTATTGATTATAATAATGAATAAAAAATGAATTATCCTTTATTGTTAGACCATTGATAACTTGAAAAGTAAAATTTTTATCGTTTGTAACTTCATCCATCACCGTTATTGGATTTGTCAAAAGCTTTGTAAATAAAAAGATAAAAAAATAATTTAATTAATTATGATTAAAATATAGTTTATCATATAACAAATACTCCTTACCCACAATTTCTTATAGTATCATTATTGTTAAGCTTATTGGTATCTTTAAAAAATTTTCCATTTCCTAGAACTAAATATCATGCAACAAAAAATCTATAAAGTTTAAAAATAATTCATTGACTTGATAAATTAAATACATTAGTGGGTTTCTTATTTTTAATATTTTCCAAAATCTTATTTAATAAAAAATGAGACAAAAAATTAAGATTATTTTCCTAAAATGTCTTAAAGGCTAGTTTGTAACGGATGGTGTGAGTAGGGCGCTAGGGTAAACCCCACTAACGCCGTTAATCCCTAGGAGAGACTGAAGCCACTGCATTGTCCTTGTAGCTATATATAAAGCACCGCCTTTCCTCTCATTTCTTCTCAATAGCTGTCTCACTTTCTCTTGCTTTCCCTCTCTCGCTTCTTTCAAGAAGAATCCTCTCTAGGTTTTCACTTATCTTCATAACTGGTCTCTCTTCGTATAATTTCTTCCTCTTTCCCGATATTTCGTAACCCTAACTCTCTTCATCTTAGCAGACCCCGTTTGGCTTAGGGTTTGAAGTTCGGAGTCGAGTCGAACCCGATCAATCCTCTCATTTGTTATCAGGTTTGAGATCTGTGTTTCGAGCTGGTTATGGGATTGGTTTTGTTGCGATCCGTTTGTCGATGAGAAAATGGAGGATATTTTTTTTTATAAAATATGTGGTTATTTAAAATTGGATTTTCTGGGCTGTTCGGGGAAACCGCCAGTCTACGTAGCCTAAAAAACTTCGCTGTTTGGTTGCTGAGAATATCGTGGAAAAGATTTTTTTTTTAGGTTTTTAAATCAGATTTTTTTATGGCTGTGTGCAAAAACTGCCACTCCCGAGTGTATAAACGATGTTAGAGTGGTGAATTTTCTTTTCTTTTCTTTTATTCTATCCGTTTTCTCTCCCTTCAAACGTTGGCGAGGATTTACTGTATGTTTCGCTGTCTCTTTTCTTTTTTAATGTTTATTTTTTTCGCTCTCTCAGCCGTCAAACGGTGGTTAGGGCTTCTGTATAGTTCTTTGTTGCTTATCTCGGTCATTTCCTTAGTATATCTGAATGCCATTGATTGTGGTTGTGCATTTTGTAATCTTACTGATGATTTGTTTATCTTTTTGTGGATCCATTTGAATTACGGTTTTCCTCTCTTTAGTTAATCGTTGTATTTCGTGCCTCTCTCTTGTTTATCAATGACTCTTGATATTGCCCGTTGAGTATCGTTTATAGATGGTCACTGAGCAAGCTTTTTTGAGTGCATTTACTTATTTTCCTGATTGCTCATGTTCATAATTTTCATTGATTTCTGTTGTTTATTTAGATTTTAATTTTTGTTTACAACTGTGAACTGAATCATGTGAAGTATGACCTTGATGGGAGAAGCATTGACATTTAGTTGTAGTTTTAGTTGATTTTTTTTTTTCTTTTTTGGATAGATGAAAAGGAAGATATATTAAAAAGGAGTTGGAGTTGTAGTTGACAAGTTGTAGATGACATTACTTAAATTAGTATTCATTTTTTTTTTTTGTTTTCTCTTGAATTTCTATTCCGTGCTTTACTTGGAATTAAACATCTGTCTTTGCATGGGTTTTAGTTTTATGACCCTGGTTGGTGACATATGCTTATGAATTTATGTACTGTAGGTTTTTTTTGGTTTATATCAGGGTAGATAGTTTTTTCAACTTATATCAAGGTAGGCAATATCCTTAAATATTTTTTATAATTATGCCTGTTTGGATTGGCTTCATTATGGTTCTTTACATATTTCTTCCTTTATTATCATATAAGCAGTTGTGTTGGTCAAGGAAATCACTTGGGAAACCTGAACTTTGATTATGGTTTATTAACTTGTCAATGCAAGATGGATTGTAAAACACTATCTCCTTCTCCCTCAATCATCAGGGCAATGAGTTCTGCTGGTATATCATGATAATACAATTATGCTTGGGTATTATAAATCTAGGTCAAGCTGGTATAGGTTTGGGTGGCAAATAGTTTAAACAAGAAAATTGTTAGCATAGATATGGCTCAACCTGTTTAAATTTGTTTGCAATTATGCGTCTGCTTTTAGGCAATGAATTAAGGCTGTCAAAACCTTGTAAGGCAGAATTTTTTTTTTTTCCTTTTTGTGAGCCAAAACTGACAAATACTTGTATTTTTAGGTCCATTCCATTGATGTACGAAGGGAGTTGGCGCCAAATTTTGGGTCAATATGGGGTTTGATAACGAGTGCATACTAAACATTCAATCTCTCGCTGGAGAATACTTCTGTCCAGTATGTCGATTGCTTGTCTATCCAAATGAAGCATTACAGTCACAGTGCACTCATTTATACTGCAAACCTTGTTTGGCATACGTTGTGAGCACCACCCGGGCCTGTCCTTATGATGGCTATTTGGTGACAGAGGCGGATTCTAAGGTTATTCCCAGCCCTATCATGCCCTCTTCTAGATCATTATTAAGTTTTTCTGTGTATACATGTGCCTATGTAACTGTGTATTGAGTATTTGTAATCTACCATGTCATGTTCTCTTCTAGATGATTTTTAAGTTTGTGTGTGTATATCCGATTGTGTGTGTGTTTTTAGTGTTATACATGATTATCAATAAACCTGTTCTATAACCTTTTCCTTGCAGCCACTAATAGAATCAAATAAAGCGCTAGCGGAAACCATAGGCAAAATAGCGGTTCATTGTCTCTATCACAGGAGTGGATGCCAATGGCAGGGTCCTCTATCTGAATGCATTTCTCATTGTTCTGGGTGTGCCTTTGGCAATTCGCCAGTTGTGTGCAACAGGTGTGGAGTTCAAATTGTGCATCGTCAAGTGCAAGAACATGCTCAAAACTGCCCTGTGAGTCCAGGGCTACTTTTTTTTGTTTAAATGGTATGTTAACAAGGTTTCTTGGCTGGTTGATTCTTAGCCTTATTGTTCAATAACAGGGTGTGCAGTCTCAAACACAGCAGGCAGAGGGTGTGCAGGATGCTGCAGCACAAGGGGCAGCTGCTGCTGCTGATCAGAGCCAGACTGCTGCACAGGCTGGAGCTCTAGCTTCTCAGACACAACCTGCTCAAATTACACCTGCTTCTGCGCCTGTGCAGGATCTAAATCAGCAGGTCAATTCTACTGCTCAGGCTGCCGCACCGACTCCTGAACAGTGGTATCAACAACAACAACAACAATATCAGCAATACTACCAGCAGTATCCTGGATATGACCCTTATCAGCAGCATTATCAGCAGTATTACCCTTATCAGCAACAGGCTGTTCAGTATCAGCATCCTCATATGCAGCCTCATACTGCACAATTATCTGGGCAGCCCCAACCCCAACCCCAACCCCAACCCCAGGCCCAACTACAGCCACTTGTTCAGCCACAACCCCAAACCCAACCCCAGCTTCAGCCACAGCCACAGCCCCAAACCCAACCCCAACTTCAGCCCCAGCCCCAACAACAGCCCCAGATGCAGCCGCAGCAACAGCCCCAGCCACAACTCCAATCCCAGCCCCCGGCGCAGGCTCAGCTCCAACCGCAACCTCAACCTCTACTTCAGGCACAGACACAGGCACAAACACAGACACAACCACAACCCCATTCACTTGTTCAGGCGCCAGTGGCTGTTCAACATCAAAACCAAGTAGCTAACCAACAGGCACAAAATCACCCTGTAGCGCAGCAACATTCTCAAATTCAATCACAGACTCATCCACCACACCATGGACACCAACATCCTCAGACTCTGCAGTATCCCCAAGCTCAATCACATCCACAGCCCCATTCTGTCCAGCCTCGTCCACAACAACATCTGCAATTGCCACAATATCAGCAGCCTCATCCTCCAATGCCACATCCGCAGTCCCAAATTCAGCGCCAGCCCAACTCTCAGCTTCTTCCCCAGCATCATCACCTGCCCCAGCCCCAGACCCAGCCTCTTTCACAAACCCAGCAGCCCACACTTCAACCCCACCCCCAGCCTCATCCCCATCCCCATGCCCTTCCCCAACATCACCCTTCTCAACCCAACCAGACTCCAAATCCTAATCCTCAGTCTCAGACACAGCCTCCATCAGCCCATGCAGTAACGGGCCATCACTCCTTTCCACAACCCCGGCCCCAGCAGCAAATGCCTTTGGGGGGCATGCAGCAGCAACCTATGCATATGCATCCTCAGGCTCAATTCCCCCAGCAATCTCCTCAGATGCGCCCTTCCCAGGCTCATGCTCAAAGTCAGCAGCAGTCGGCTTTGTTGCCTTTACCAGGTCAAGCCCAAAATGTCCTCCCTCCACAGCAGCTACCGGTCCATCCTCATCAGCAAGCAGGTCATCCAGTCCACCAGCGTGCTGCCATGCAGCCAATTCAGCAGTCATTGCCTCACCAGTTTGTCCAGCAGCCACCATTAGGCACTGGTCAGAATCAATTACATCAGCAAGGGTCTTTCATGCAACCACCAACACCAACAATGCAGTCTCAGTTGCGCCCCCAGGCCCCACCTCAATCATGGCAGCAACATTCTCATGCCTATCCACAGCCCCAACAGAAGGTTGCAATGTTGCATGGCATGCAACCTCAGCTGCCTCAGAATGTTGGAAGGCCTGGGATGCCAAATCAAGGGGTACAACCACAGCCATTTCCACAATCTCAAGCTGGACTTTCTGGTGCCGTTCAGCTTAGGCCGATGCATCTTGGGCCTAACCAGCCATCTGCAAATCAGACACTGGGCCAACACTTGGAACAGTCTGCTCATCCACAACCTGGGTTGAATGTAAAACAAACTACGTTTGAGAAGCCAGGTGATGATTTGTCCAAGAAAGGTGTAGGTGGGCAAGAAGGTGAATCATTCTCTGAGAAAACCGCTAGAGAGGATGCGAATGGTGTGGCTGCAACATCTGGTATAGAATCTAATACAGTTGAAATAAAATCTGAGACAGATATGAAATCCATGGATGAGAAACAGAAAACTACTGGTGAAGATGAGGATACAATTAGTAGGATTAATAATTCTGCCAAGGAGATTCCGGAGTCTATGCGAGCATTAGGTTCAGATCCAGTGCAACAAGCATCGGAAGATGGAGAGCCTGTTATCAAGCAGATGGTGAAGGAAGAGGTTATCAAGAGTACAGTAGAGCGTTCACCTGGTGGCAAATCAATTGGTATTGTAGTTGAGGACCAGAAAGATGAACTCAGTGTCCCTCCTAAACAAGTGGAGCAAGTGGAGCATTCTTTGCTGCAAGACAAGGAAATTCAGAATGGCCTCCTGATGAAAAACCCCACTATACAACAAGTGGAGATTCTTGATGAAATGGGTGGAAAGTTGCAGAAGGATTCAGGGGATGCCAGTGGGGTCATGCAGCTTTTCACTGCCACCAATAGGGGCACAGAAGCTGTTCCTCCAGCTCCAATTCCTGATAGCTCTGCTCAAAATGCTACACCTAGAGGTTCTGTTTCAGTGAGTGAGAGAAAAATGTTAAATCAACCTGGTAATCAGGAAAGGAATTTGCTTCAAGCCCCAACTATGCCTCAAGGTCCCAGTAATGATGAATACAGAGGCTTTCCTCCACCTAGTCAGGTGCAAGGCAGGGGCTTTGTGCCCCTTCCTCATCCAGTGCCAATTTTGGATGGGGGAAGGCATCAGCCACCACCAATGCAATATGGTCCCACTGTCCAGCAAAGGCCTGCAGCGCCTTCTAGCGGACAAGCAATGCCGCCTCCTGGTCTTGTACATAATGCACCAGTGCCAGGTCAACCTTCCACCCAATTGCAGCCTCAGGCCCTGGGACTCTTACCACATCCAGCACAACAGTCACGTGGTTCTTTTCATCATGAAATCCCTCCAGGTGGTATCCTAGGTCCAGGTTCTGCAGCATCCTTTGGTAGGGGACTGAGTCATTTTGCTCCTCCTCAAAGAAGCTTTGAACCGCCATCTGTTGTTTCTCAAGGGCATTATAATCAAGGTCATGGTCTCCCTTCCCATGCTGGGCCCTCAAGAATCTCTCAAGGTGAACTTATTGGAAGACCTCCACTGGGCCCACTGCCAGCTGGTTCATTCGATTCACATGGTGGAATGATGGTAAGAGCTCCTCCGCATGGTCCTGAAGGTCAGCAGCGGCCTGTTAATCCAGTGGAATCTGAAATATTTTCAAATCCAAGGCCCAACTACTTTGATGGCAGACAATCTGATTCACATATTCCTGGGTCTTCAGAACGGGGTCCATTTGGGCAGCCCTCTGGTATCCAATCGAATATGATGAGAATGAATGGTGGGCTGGGCATTGAATCTTCGTTACCAGTTGGATTGCAGGATGAAAGGTTCAAATCTCTACCTGAACCTGGTCGACGAAGTTCCGATCATGGAAAGTTTGCAGAAGATCTCAAGCAATTCTCTAGGTCTTCTCATTTGGATTCTGATCTTGTTCCAAAATTTGGGAATTACTTTTCATCTTCAAGGCCACTTGACAGGGGTTCTCAAGGATTTGTTATGGATGCTGCCCAGGGGCTTCTTGACAAGGCACCTCTTGGATTCAATTATGATTCTGGCTTTAAATCCAGTGCTGGCACTGGCACTTCAAGGTTCTTTCCTCCTCCTCATCCAGGTGGTGATGGAGAGAGATCCCGAGCAGTTGGTTTTCATGAAGATAATGTTGGAAGATCAGATATGGCTCGTACTCATCCAAATTTTCTTGGATCTGTTCCTGAATATGGTCGGCATCATATGGATGGTTTAAATCCACGAAGCCCAACCAGAGAGTTCTCTGGCATTCCCCATCGTGGATTTGGTGGCCTTTCTGGTGTTCCTGGCAGACAGTCAGACCTAGATGATATAGATGGCCGTGAATCACGTCGATTTGGCGAAGGATCCAAAACCTTCAACCTACCCTCTGATGAAAGTAGGTTTCCAGTTTTGCCCAGCCACTTGCGTAGAGGTGAGCTTGAAGGTCCTGGGGAATTGGTGATGGCTGATCCTATAGCATCTAGACCTGCTCCCCACCATTTGAGGGGTGGTGATTTAATTGGTCAAGATATTCTTCCTAGCCATTTGCAGAGGGGTGAACATTTTGGTTCTCGGAATATCCCTGGTCAGTTGCGGTTTGGAGAGCCAGTTTTTGATGCCTTTCTCGGTCATCCACGGATGGGGGAACTGTCTGGGCCTGGAAACTTCCCTTCGCGCCTATCAGCTGGTGAATCATTTGGAGGAAGCAACAAGTCAGGCCATCCACGAATTGGTGAGCCTGGATTTAGGAGCACCTATTCTCTCCATGGCTATCCAAATGATCATGGATTCAGGCCTCCTGTAAGAATAATACTCTTTTGTCTGTCTTTCCATTACTTTTCCGTTTCTGACCTTGTTCTCATTTTAAACCATTCCAAATTAGTAATTTCTATTTAAATGTGCAGTGAATATTGTGCCTAGTATGCAAAGTGAATGAATATAGAATCATATTTTTGGAGCTGTGTGTGTACTTATTTATTGAGCATTTGCTTTGGATTTACATATTTTTTCAGGGTGACATGGAGTCTTTTGATAACTCAAGAAAGAGGAAGCCACTAAGTATGGCATGGTGCCGCATTTGTAACATTGACTGTGAAACAGTGGATGGTTTGGATATGCATTCACAGACAAGGGAGCACCAACAGATGGCTATGGATATTGTCTTAAGCATCAAGCAGCAGAATGCAAAAAAACAGAAATTGTAAGTTATTTTAGTCCATATTGTTAATTGCTGCGCTTCTTATTTCATACTTTCTGGATTTGATATATATATACACACACACACATGCATATATATATTTTTTTTCATGTCATGAAGTTCTGTTTCTTTGTTCTTTGTTTGATTCATCTTGGCAGGACTTCCAAGGATCACTCAACCCCTGAAGATTCAAGCAAATCAAAGAAGGGTGTCTTGAGGGGCGCAGGAATAAGCATTAAGCCATAGTAGTGCTGGAAACTGGACTGAAATGGGTTCACTGCTGACCTGTGATTGGATTTGGTTCTATGGTACTTATGGTTTTAGCAATATAGGTGATTCACATTCCATGCCTTCTTTCTTTTCTCGGGATGGTTTATGGTAGTTCTGTCATTTCTGGTTGCTGCAAGGAGTTTTTTTTGGATCTGGAGTTTCATGGCAGTTAAGTTTGTTTTATGGTTTTGATATCTTATTTTGAACTGGGATAGTTCTATGTCAGGAATTGTTTTCTAGTAGGAAGTGGTAGTATGCTGTCACTTTAATCTGCAAATTTTGGACCTTTTATGTGAAATTGTGGCCTTGCTGTCATTGAGATGACACTTTGAAATATATTCTTTTCATCCTTTTTTTTTTTTTTTTTTACCCTAAGCATACCCAAATTAAACTCAGCATGGTATAGGGTGACTAGGATGTATTGAGACTTATATCTTGTCCAGTTTTTGATTCCTTACTCCTTTCTAATGCATTATCTGGATGCTGATTGACTGAAACTTGTATTGAGAGAGGACAGAGAACATGTTTCTCGTGTAAGAACTGAAGCTTTACACAGAAGGCAAAAAGGCCTTGAAAGAGGAAACAGATAAGGGAAGAATTAAAAAAAAGGAATAGAGACTGAATCTTTTTACCTGTAGTCTTCTTATTTCATTCTTTTACATTGGTGAGGTATTTGGGCATTTGGGTGATGGGTTTTTGTTGTAGATGAGTATCTTTACTTGCTGAATCCTCTGTCTTCTTAAACCCCAACCTTCCAACCAAAAGATAAAATAAGAAAGATTTTGTATTCATTGAGATCAGCTATCTTGTTTTCCTGAGCAAGCTTACAATGTTTCTTTCAGAAAATACTTGTCATTCTTGGTTCAACCCTCTTTGGCATACTGCTATATTTTCAATAATAACCACCCTAATTGGCCTACCCTCTTCTTTTCTGCTTTAGCATAGGGCAAATAAAATGAGGAACACCTCTTGAAGACTCTGTCAAGAGAAAAGGAAACAGTTGGTTTCAGTGCATGAGGATTAGTTAGAGACACAAATCATGATTTAAGTTCCTTTCAGAACTTACTGAAGCCAGTGTCAAATTTGGAAGTACCTTCTTGAAATGCTTTGTGTATGATAATAAAAAATGGAACTACCTAAAATTCTGATTAAGAAAAAAGCTGGAACCACATGAGACTGACAGTTATAGTGAAACCTTTTGTTATATACTGAAATTGAACAGTAGCAGGAGTAGAAATGGCAGCAAATTTGGATACATGTAACATAAAGGTTGAAATATGCATGCAATCAAGAGGAGAATTTCATGATGTTTTGAGTTCTCTTCTTTTGCCATGAATCCGCAGTTCCATTATTGAACATTTCTCTATCCCATGGAGTCATTGTGCTTGTGCAGAACCAAGGTTTTTGTGTGTTATAGTGATCTTTCATTTATAAAGTAAATGGTTTAACAGATTAACATTAGTTTTTCTCATGAACTTGTTTAATTTTTACAGTGAATGAATGGCAAAAATTTCTACCAATTGACCTGAGTTATCATATAATTGTCATCCTGGCATTGTTATTATTATTTATTACCATAATGTCATCTTTGTGCTCTTATCTAATATTTTTTTTAATGATGATTTACATTTGATTAAGAATTTTAATGAAAAATTTCTGTAATAATTCATCCATCTATTCATACTTGTTTCTTAGCTTTGAACAAATGCCTTTACTTTTCTGTTGGATGCATATTGATGTCACTGCTTATTTTGATGATTACATGATAAAGATTGTAGTAGGTAAGGAGGATATATGTGATACTACTCTAGAGTTGACTAAATGCAGCTCAGTCCTATTACAGATATGCTGATGATGAAATGTGGGATTCCACATTGAAATTGGTCAAACCTGTAGAGCTTTATTTGTGTTTTATCTTGTTGTAGACTGAGAAGCAAGATTCTCTTAACCCTTGTTTCTTTTGGGTGCAGGGGTTGGGAGGGGATTGTTTCTTTTGGGTGCAGGGGGTGGAGGGGAGGGGAGGGGAGGGAGGGTGTTTGGTTTCTTTGTGGTTGCTGTGGACCGTATAGGCAGGGAAATGTCAATAATGAATTTGCTGGATTAGCTACCAAGCGTAGACTGTTTTTGTAAATGCTTTTTGTGTTGCAAATATCAGATTCAGGTCTAAAGAACACATGTACTTTGCCTGTGGAGTTCGGCTGTATAGGCAGGGTGATATCGGTTATGGATTGTCTGAGGCAGGGTGATATTGACTATGGATTGTCTGAATTAGCTAGTAAGTTTGAGTCATTCATGTGTAAGTGCTATGCTAGAAGTTTAAGAATTTGTCCCGGAAGACGGATACTTTGCCTGTGTGTCGAATATAACTAGTCAGGACGCAGCATGCTACTCCTTGCTCTAAGCTAAATATGTAAGCTCATGTTTCAAGCATTTGTTCCCTTCTATTCTTTGCAATCTTTTCTGGGGCCAAGGCTGCTTGTTTTTGGGTTTAGGTATTCTTTTGATTAGTTATTCTCTTGTTGGTTATTGGAAAGAAGGGGGAGGAAAGGTTGGGTGGACTGGGTAAGTGTAAGGAATGTGTGGCCTCTCAAAAGTGGGTTAATGTAATAGCAAAATTGTTACGAAGACAATGGGGATTTTATAGGTATTGGAAAGTGTCTTTGGTTACTTTATCAGTTATAGGGAATGATGGGTTAAGGGCAGGTTAGGATTGGGGTTGTGTGGGGTGTGATTAGTCAAAAAGAGGAGGAATATGCGGCCTTAGAGTGTGTGTAAATGAGATACTAGAAAATGGTCTAAAGATATAAGACCCATTGAGAGGTACATAGCAAGCGATATGGTAGCCTTAAAGAGTACAAGGAACCATTAACAATTGTAAAATCATACACAAACATGTTTACAAAAAATCCTTGTTCAACTTTTTTCTCTGAAGTTACAGAAACATTCTACAGTGTAATTATTATTATGATTATTATTATTTTCATGTTGCTGTTATGGGATCCATGGGAAACTTAGATAGGTTCCCTTCACAAAAGTTTACGTTGTTAAATCATTTTCCCCAGCATCAGGATTGGTTTATTCCCAGCTAAGTTGGATTGTGATCCCACAATTTTGAAACTTCATTAACTTGCTATTTGAGGGATAGTCTAAGAGTTCTAGATAAATCATTTGGCCAAAAAATCTAACTGGACCTGGTCCAATTGATGGTTTTTGAGACCTGGAACTGTAAGATTTATATTATTATTATCATTTTTTAAAAAATGGTTGTTGAATACTTCAAGAGAAGATTAGGGCTTAAAATTTTTTATGGTGTCATATGCTAGCTTTAATGGAATGTGATGCATAATTGTTCCATATCAAACTAAATAAAGGAACCTAATATGGGTTTCCCATCATGAATGTTTACATTTTCCTCTGTATCGATTCTGAACAAAATTGGATTGTAATCCTATAATTTTTAAATTTGATATGCTATGCCAAAAATTTTGTGGAATAGGTTAAGTGTTTTTGAGGAATCAATTAGCCAAAACATCCAATTGAACCTGGTTCAATTGATAGGTTTGAGATTTAGAAGTTCCTGTAAGATTCTTTTTGTTTTAAAAAATGTTGTTGAACAAATTAAGTGTTTTAAGAAAACAAGTATGGAATTTCAGGGTTCAGCAAGCTTTTTTGGAATGTGATATGCAATGTTCCAAATAACTAAACAGGTTTTTAATTCTAGAAAAATTATTGATGATGCTTATGCTTCAAACATGGCCTATGCTTTTAGGCAAAGGAATGAACTTTAGTTACCAGTGAATAAGCTGTGCCAGATTGCATACTTTAAAGTCTGATATAACTGGAATACGACAAGGGTTTGGGTATGGGATAGTTGCCAAATAGTGCCTATTCAGTTCTATGCCTAACAGGTGTATCCAACAAAAATAGAGAATAAGAGAAGAAAAGAACTATTTATTCTACATTACCTTGGACTCATGTTGAACATTTAGGTATATAGACTTCAATTCTGCCTAGAGTAAGACGGTTTAACTGTTCCTGTGTTTAAGATCTAGGGATTAAACTGATGTGACACTTAAACGCAAATCAACACCAAACACATCTATCCAGGCCCATTTGGCATAGGGAATAAACACATCAATTTGTTCATTGTTGTTAACATTTAGGTATATAGACTTCAATTTTGCCTAGAGTAAGACGGTTTAACTGTTCCTGTGTTTAAGATCTGGGGGTTAAACTGATGTGACACTTGAACGCAAATCAACACCTAACACATGTCCAGGTCCATTTGACATGGGGAATAAACACATCAATTTGTCCATTGTTGTTTTGGAGTGCCAATTTTTAGAACGCTTACAGGCTTTTTAATATGTATCTGTTTATAGGTCGCACGATAGATAGGAGTTAGGTGCCCTTTTGTACTTTAACCAATCCCTTGCTGTCTCTGCCGTATGTGATTGTTGTGAATTCACTCAAGAGAAAAGGCGGCCTTCTGATTGTTCATCATTTTTGTACAAATGTATGGCCTTCTGGTAGTAGATCAATCACAAGATAGTTGAAAATTTGACCCATTTTTGGGAAACCGTTGACATCCTTTCCAGTTTAAATCTGGGTTTATCCCTTAAAACAATTAGAAATTTAGAAGTAATTATTAAATATTGTTGGCGAGATATTGAGATGCACCTGGATAGTAGTTGGCAAAATTCGATAAAGAAAATGGAGAATGTTCATTTGATTTGGAGTAAATAGGAAACATTTGATGTAAAATTTTATGATTTTGATGATAGTTTGTCAGGATGTTACCCGAGGGTAAATGAAATAATACTTAAACTAAAATTTTAAGATAAATGAGAACCTTTTTAACACGGTCTTATTTCTAAATCCATGGATCTTAATTTTCATGTCTTGATGACAGTATTTGTATTTATGTATGTATATAATTTTTTGGGAAATTGTCATATTTGTAAAATTAATTAAAACAGTCTTGTATTTAATTATATTTGTTTCAAAATTTGTTTTATCTAATCTTATGGATATACGAAAGAATAAAAAAAAAACCTGCATAAAACATGAAATTAAGGTTTAAAATTAATATTCTTTAGTTTGCAACTTATAATAATTTTCTGCTTTATTTATGTTAACTATTGGAAATTTATATAAGCTCAAGCTACGACAAATAGTTATTGAATTATTTTATTTGGCCTACTCTTCCTCTTCTTGTATTTTTACGACATTATTTTTCTTTGGACACTGAATACTTTAAACCAAAATGAGAAGGTAATCCTAAAAATTGTAAAAATTTGTGAAGATTAAGTTTAAATAAAAATAAAAATAAATAGGAATGGCTAGATCTAACAGTTACGCACATAATTTTAAAACACACCAAAGAACTGCGTTTTTTATTTTCCCAAACCATTTTCCTAGAAGTCTGTGTGCTATGCAAATTGCTTTACATTTTTATAACACAAACGAAAATTGATATAGGAAAACCAATGATTTAGGGAAAATGGGATTGCGGCAAACTTTTAGGTTGCGGGTTACTGAATGTCCTTTCACCACGAACCAAAAAGAACACATGTGCATGCATACACTTACAAGTCAAAAACATGAAAAAAAAAAAAAAGGGAGAAAAGAGATGCAGAAGACTGTAAACTCGAATTTCAATAAATTCTTGTTCAATGTAATATTAAATTGAATGGAAAGGTTTCTCTTCAGTAGTTCGATTAGTACATTTAATTTTTGCGTACTATTTCCTTAATAATTTGAGGCCTTACACATAATCCTATCAGAGTTTACTTAATTTTCAAGGTCAATCTATGAAGTTGATTTTTCTTTTCTGGTGAATTTCTTTTCTATAATAGATCTTTTCAATTCAACCCCCGTCTTTTTCGGAGAAGCAGACGACATAAGCGCTGAAAGTTCAGCAGAGAGGTTTACTCAGGTCATATATTTTTTTTGGATGTGGTAAGATTATGTTCAATGCACAGATTTTCTTTGCATCAAAATTTGGTTTTTAGTTGTGATTTCCTTGAACTAATGACTTGTTGGGGTCAGTTATACTCTTTTGCCTTGCCAACCAACTGAATCTTTTAGAGTTCAATATCTCAATATGAAATCTAGATTTTGTAGGGTAACATATTGATATTAGGAAAGTCTTGAGGTTTCATGTTTGGTATTGGATATTGTTGAACACCATATGTTGATTTTTAGGTTTCTAATTATTTTGTATGACAATTTAATATTTTTGTCTGGTTAATTTCATTAACTGTGACAAATTGAGTCCTGATTATTATGCTGTTGTGCTACAAATGGGCGAAGGACTATTCTTTATTTGTTCTTGTAATATAGCCCTAGGATTGAACAAATACTCATCCCTATTCCCTGAGAAGTTAACAAACACACATTCCTGTTGTCTAAGCTTATTTAATTTAGAAAGTTTGGTAAATTCAGGACAGTTGATAGGTACTTAATGTCTAAAATTTAATCTAAATGGTTAAAAATCATATTTCTTGGAATCTTTCAGTTATATCACTTGGATATCCCTTGTCTTTTTTATGTACTTGTAAGTATGTGATGAAGACTGGCTTACAGTGGAAATTCATTGAGGAGTTTTAGAGGTGTGAGGATACAAGCTTAATCAAGCAGAGTTTTGAGCCTTTGCAAATTTGGAATTCGACATTTGAAACTAGCTTATCATGTGCAAGCAACTAATTTGAGGGTGTTGTGATGTGCAATATTTCATAGTAAATGGCATACCATGTACTGCATCCATTATAGGTAATATTGGATAGGATTGATCAAAATTGTGGGGGTAGGCTATTGTATTATCATATAAGTGACGTGAGCAGAATTTTTCAGTGCTTGCCAACAATTAAGATATGAGTTCAATTTTGTACAGCCCAATTACTAACTTTATTTAAGTAGAAATTCATATTCTTACAACCTAGGTTTTATGTGAATATCCTTTGAAAACTACTCATTCTTAATTGTCTTGGAACTACAGGAATATGTACGTTTAAATAGCTTTATTCCTCAGGTGATTCTGTGCCGTGTTGTTTTGATTTTTTTCATGTTTATTATACCTTGGGTGATTTTCTGCCATTTCATTCTGATTTTTAGATGTTTATTTACTCTAAAAACAAAAGAGAGCATAGTTTTTCAAGTAGTCTATTGTTAGAAAGTAGTGGAGAAAATGGTTCTGGGTCTGTTTTTGTGTTGGGCAAATTACAGGCATTATGAAGAATAAAGATGTGAAACCCAGCAGAAGCTAGCTTATTTTGCTCCAATTAATGAATCTGAGGCTCTAAGAAAGCCCACATGGTAATTGTTTTAAGGTAGGCACTATATCCTCTACTTCCACTATTAAGGGATGCAGTGATACATAAGCTTTAGGTGAAATATTGAATACAACTGGACAAAACAAGGGAGGAGGTGTGGTGGGGGCCAGCACAATCCCCCTTTTGAAACATAATTGAGAAGAATAATTTTTATGTCTTGTGATTCGTCCATCCTAAAATAAGCATGTTGAGTTTATAATGCTATATGATTGATTGAATTAAGGTTTAGGAATAAAATATTTAGCACAGGTTTATGTATAGTACATGGGGTTGTTCTATGTTCGCAGTTTTGAAATTATAGAGTTGACCTGAAATTGACTGGTTGTTGAAGTAATGTGTCAGGTTTGAGAGTTTTTCTCAATGTGCTGGTTTGACCAAATTAATTAGAATATTTTATTCAAGGGTTGTCTGGGTTGGTGCTTCTGGACGAGTTGTCCTTAGGTCAAATGGCTGGTTGAACTGGACATGAACTTGTTCTAGATTTGACCCTGAACTGTTGGTTGGAATATTAATGGGTCAGGTTACGCATTTTGCTGATTGTGCTTTGTATTGATCAAGCATTTTATTTTTCATGGTTTTGATCAACATGAATTATCTCTTTCATTAATAATTGGATTTCTCTTAGGCTTACAAACTTATCCTGAATTCTACCCTATTATATTGTCCTTGTAATAAACTTTGCTGGGTTCATGCTGCACCATTAAGATTATCGATCTATATGTGGCTTTAGACTTGTCTAAGCCTCTTTTATTGCTTGTTCTCTTAGCAGTAATTATTTCAATGGCACAAGTTTGGGGCAAGGGCCTTTTTATGGAACAAGACCTGGACATGAAGGGCTCATGGCATTATTATGATGATGATGATGATCATTATTATTCTAAAATAAACTTCCTTGCCCAAAGCCCAAAGAACAAAAAAAATTTCAAGAATGAGCTTTTGAGAGTATGATCTGATTGCTCCATGGTTTAAGAGAGACTACGTGTCCAGTCCTTTCAAATAGTGTGAAATAAACACAATGGGACAGTCCTTGCCTTCCTATGGTTTTTCCTGACCACTGTCCCATGTCAACTTTGAAGTGTCTCTTACCAAAAAGGGCGACACCCGCCCGACGCAAAAGGAAGAAAATACCAAATGCAACAATATCTGAAGAAGAACATTGATTCTTCACCGCCCTTGGAAATGTGACATTTATTCATCCAAGGTCCATCCTCTCCTTCTTGACTGAACCAAAGTTAAATTCTCCCTGAGACAGATTGGGAGAGAATACTGACTAGGATTTTTTCCATCCTTGTAATTCCATCCAAAACAATCTCTCTTCCTCATTTCACCGATTTCTCTTGCAGTTTGAAAAGAAACGCCATAACACTTTCTAGTTCCCATTCATGAAATTGTCTTAAGAAACAGGATCTTCAATGCCCTTTCTCACCTTACTTATCCACACATCTACAACCTAAGCATCCTTTGAAGTAGCTGTGATAAACAGAAAAGGAAAGAAGATGCCCAAGGTTGAATCATCACATCAAATATTCTTTTAATATTTCACTCTCCTTTCATCTCCCATAGTTAGGCATGTTCCACATTTAAAATATGAGCAGAAAAGAAGAATATGTTCTTTTCCATCCTTTCCATAAATTGTTAGTTTTCAAATTTTTTCCTCAAACCTTAAATCATTTGTCCAACCTTGTTCATCACGATTTTGAGACCCCTTAATTATTTATGCCATCATCATTAGAGAAATGTTTGATTGAGGTGCTACTTTGTTTATCATCAAAAGATTTTACATTAATTGAGTACCTAGTTGTAGCATTAGCATGACTACAAGTCTTAAGTTGTAGTTGTTTGGCAGACTGTTAACTTGGCCATCTAGGACTTCATACTTTCCCTCCACCAGGTTTGTATTTCTCCTGTTGCAATCTTTGAAATTTGCTATGTGGTACATTGAAGCTGAAGCTAATGTTACTTTTTGTTGACCTTCACCTGTAGTTATATGATATATGTTATATTAAATATTGTGTCGACCTTCATCTTGTTTTTTGCTTTCACAAGCATGATGGCTTGTTCCTGTTTATAATTTTGTTCACTTCATGTACGACTGAATGGGAAAAGGGTCATGAACTTCATATTCAATGCTAATGAATTGTTTCATCTCCTTTTTGGGTAAGAATCGGTGAATTATCAATTACTACATGCAAAGTTCACATTGTCAATCCCACTGTATTTTATAGTGGTGTTAGAAATTTGACATGTTTTTATCTTTATAAAAGTCATTTTGATGGATGAAAAAATAATTCATGTAAATTCAAACGATTGGGATTATTAAGCTTTTGTGGAGTATATGAATTATTTTGCCATCAATAACGTCTTGATTATACCCATGGATTGAAAAATCGGATTTTATCGGCGATATTTTGTCGATATATCGAATATTGGGTGGCCTCGAAACGAAATTCAACACCGATTATTGAATAGGAGGAATATTGGAAAAATTGGCGAAATATCGGTTTAGAACGAATAAATTGGCGAAAAAATCGAGCGTGAAGTGATGCGTGGAGCAGCGAAGGAAGCCTGTCAAAATATCGGAGATATATAGGATATATCGGCGAATATATAGGATATATCGGATATGTCGGCGAATATATCGGATATGTCGGCGAATATATCGGCGATATATCGGGGAATTATCGGAGATTTTTTTGAAAGCTTTTTTTTTTTTTTTTTTTAAAGATTTATTTTTTATTTTATTTTAAATCTATATTATCATTTTATTTTTAACTATTTTTTATATTTATCTTATTTATACATGGCATGTTTGTACTTACAATCAATACTATTGAAACTCCATGTCCTAGTATGAATATTGTCTTCAAAAAGATGGGTTCCCTTCATCTAACAATATGATGGAATCACATCAATCTTCATTTTGGTATTAAGGATTATTGCAACATCATATGTATTATGTTTATGTGTAAATTGTTTTCATTTAATAAAATCAAATATTTCTTAACTCAATTCTAACTTTCTAAGTGCACAATTCCAAAATTCATATTTTTTATTCTTAAAAAGTATCGTAAACCGTTTATCGATATTTTTTTCTTTGACCATATTTATGTCAATTACACAAATAAAATAACTTTAACATGTATATTATTGCTTATTTTATCATTCTTTGGGTTTTTCTAAGCATACCCATCAATTTTGGATAATTTTTGTCTCATCGATATTTGTGAAAATATCCATCGATATTTCTCCAATATCTCCAATATATCCCTAAAATCCAAGTATCGATATATCCGTGTTTATCGGTATTTCAATCCATGATTGTACCTTTTTCTCTAAAGGCCCAGTAGTTGGTCACGATTGTCAGTCTACATGGTAAAGTAATGGTAATGATGTATTGGATGACCATCAAGTCATGCCGTCTTCTAATTGTTATGTTCATTAATATTGCTAAATTTTACCTCTCAAATGGCTATCTGTCCTTTTCATTGCAAACTGTTTGGAAAATACAATTGTGAGTAATTCCTCGAGAATCCTATAGACCCTGCTTGGTAATTGTTTTCTATTCTTTAGAACAAAGAAAAGAAAATATGTTAAACACAACTAGAAAACAAAAAACAAATTTCTGATCTTAAAAATAGAAAATATGTTGTTTTTAGATGACATCTTTGAGGGTCTTTGAGGGTCTAATTGACAATTGTTTTGAGAGTGGTTTTCTATTTTCTACAAAAAAAAAATAGGAAAATCAGTTTGGTAACAAGAAAACTGTTTTATGTTTTTTGTTCTTAAAAACATAAAACAGGATGTTTTTAGAAAACATTTTTTAGTTGTTTTCACTTGTTTTTTGAGGGGGGTGATAAAAAAATAATTATACAAACATGTAGAATAATTAAAAATAAAACATTAGATATAATTTAAAAGAAAAATATTTAAAAATATTAAAAGCAAGTTAAAAACATTTTAGATTTCCAAATAGTCTTTTATTTTATAAAACACTATGTTCTTCAAAACTGTTCCTAAAAATAGTTTCCAAATAAGACCTTAGTTTTCAGTTGTTTTCTAAGAATTGTTTTAAAAAATCATTATGAAAATATGGAGAATGATTAAAAATAAGATATTATATAATTTTTTTAAAAATACATTTAGAAACATAGAAAATAGGTTAAAAACATTTCACATTCCAAAACAAACTTTCATTTTACAAAACATCATATATTTGTTTTCGAAAACTGGTCTCAAAAATTGTTTTCCAAAATTGTTCTAAAAAACACTTCCCAAATGGAGCCATAGTTATTTTTCTCTTGATGGTAGCATAATTTAGTAGAAGCGATTCGCAAATCTTACAAAAATGTCGATACTTCTTATCCTTTGTTGAAATATTGTAATCTTTCACTGTGAAATCAACTTGCTAAATATCAAATTATTAACCTTTGTTCACATTATACATCAATAATTTGATCTAAGTCATATCATTTGGTACTAGATCTTACTATGAATGGTATGAGTTTATTGTAGTTCAAAAACTTTTTATTTTGTTGTACTGCATTTGCAAACATCAAAGTTGTTATTACTCGTTAATGTATCTCCTTTCTGTGATGGTCAGCGGAACATAATCCAACTTGTCATTTCTAAGTTATGCCACCATCATAAAACTACACCGCTGTAGTTTGCTGTTCCTGCTACATTTTTTTTCTTGTGTAAATATGGTAAACTGCACTTGGCTCCTCACTGGTGCATGGAACTCTCTTCTTACCCTATATGTTGCTGAGGTTGATTGGATGGTATAGGGAAGTTTTTATTTGCATCTTAGAGAGATTTTTTTTTTAATTTGATCTTTTGTTTAGGAGAAGTAAACTATAATTGAATATTTAATGAGGACATATCACCAATCAATCTTTGCCACAATTTGTCCACAACATTGTGGGAGCCAGGTGATGTTCCTCGTTCATTGTTTAGTATATAAACTGTTTCAATGTCAAACATGTAGATTCTGTTCATACTGTTGATAATCACAGAAACACTGTCAAATATTTGGATTTAGTTCATCCTTGGGATAGTTGGAGGATTTGATGCTGTTGAATTTGGTTTATTTTTTATTATGAGAAGTTTGTAATTTTCTCATGGCTATATTAATACCTAGAGAGGCTTTAGATTATGATCCTTTGTTTTCCCCTTGTAAATATGAAGCATGTTCTGATGCTATGATGTGGAAAATAGACCAGTGAGTTGTGAGAACGGACTAATGCCCTAGGAGTTCATTTTTTTATTTAGAGTATGTTTGACAGTGATTTTGGAAAGTATTTTTGGTCTTTCTAACACTTGAAAATTTTTAATTCTTCAAGTATTAAAAATACTAAAAACACTTCTCAAAATCACTGCCAAGCGCACTGTTATTTTTTCTTAGATGGATCTTTGATCAAAGGTTTTAGAAGTTAAATCTTTTCTTCAAGTTTTGGATTCTTGGGAATGAGAGGTTTGGCTTATTTTTTATGTGAAAGTTTGTAATTTTCACATGGCTATGGATGCTGATCTTTTGTTTTCCCCAATTCTTGTTGTAAATATGAAGCATGTTCTGATGTGATGACATGGAAAATATTTAGAATAGCCCAGTGAGTTGTGAGGACTAATGCCCAAGGAATTCATTTTTTATTTTTTCATTTTTCTTATATAGATGTTTGATCAAAGGATTTCAGAAGTTAATCACTTCTTCCAAGTTTTGGATTCTTAGGAATGAGGAGAGTATCAATACAAGATGTCCTCTTTTGCTTCTAATGTCACATTTGCCACCAGTGTTCACAGCTGCTTTTATTACCTCCGTAGACATGCCTAGTGCTGAAATTGCGGCCTCTCAGTGTTGTCTCCGTGTATCATACTGTTATTAATCTTGATATTGTGATTGCTATTCTCTTTTCTGCCTCCATTAATACTAGCATCACTTAACCCTCTCCTACTACTGGAATCCTGCTTGCAGAATAAAATTCCTTCAACTGCTGTTATACCAGCCCTAAACCCCCCTCCTCTCTCTCTCTCCCCCTCTCTCTGTATATATGAAAAAACGTTTGTCTAAATCCAGTTTTCAGGAAGAGCTAACCGAGTGTCTCTTGAAGATCCAACCTTAAAACTTGTAGTTGAGGTTGTTTCCATACATCGGGAGTTATTTGTGGTAGGACTTGATACAATGTTTGAATATAAGATGTCATGCACGGTCAAGTATCAGGTTTAAAGGATATTTTGTCGTATTTGGTTTGGTTTATTCAATTTCCTTATGAGACGAGCCTACGAGACTTTCTGGTTGTAGATTGTTTGCAACGTCATCTAACCTATTAAAAAAAATTATTTGGGTGGGTGGTGATTTGAAATTAAACATGATAAGTGGCTTTTTTAATGAGAATGTTGGTTGTTCATTCATAGACTAGAAGATTATAAGGTTGGAAATATTGCCCATTAACTACCCAAGCCTTTTTGTAAGAATGGCTTTTAGGGGGAAAGCTATTCTAAATTATTCTTTGTTAATATATAGTTTCTATACTAATTATAAGATCATCTTTCAATAGTTAAATGTTTAAGGCTTTGTTTGGTTTAGAGAGAAAAGTATTCAAAAAAATATCACTTCTTTTTTAATGTTTCGAAGGATGAGTAAATAATGTTAAAGATATTCAAAAATAATTTCCCCCTCTTTTTTTGTTATACAAAATTGAAAATTCTGGAGCAAAACGTATTTCTTAATAATTTAATTTTTTTTTCATGCTTTCACAAATAATCGACTAAAAATAATTTTTATTATTCTATTTCTTTTATTTTTTAATGTCTCATTAACTTACCCTCAATTATTGAGCACCTCGTTTAGCTGAACTGTCAATATAGCCTAAAGTGGATCGGAGAATAAAGGTTCAAAGCAAAACATAGAAAAAGTGAAATGAAAAGTTCATGGTGAAGAATATGAAATTATATAGATTGGAAATTATTTTTTATTTTTTTTCATATATATATTTTAAGAGATTGTGAATATGTGGTATGTAGAGGATTGAATTCACGGTGACGATATCTTGTTTACACTCAGCTAACCTGTGTCTCATCCGTAGAAGGAAATTAGGAATGCCCACTGTTTTCCACATTTAATGCTGACAAATGTTCAAGTGTTCCTGTGTCTTATGTGCATGGTGTAGGATACGCTGAATGATGCCTTTTTCCTGGGATTCTGCTATCGTGGAAAATTCACCATGCTGCCCCTTGTGACTTCTTGTTTCTACTTTTGTACTAGCCTTTGATTGGAAGGGATATATATGTATTTGTACTTTTATTTTGTTGCTTTTTCTTATTTATATGGATTAATTTAAAAATTATTTGTGTTGTAATACCTTAACCTCCCTATTGGCCATAGGTTTCCATTGTACGACAGGTCTGGTAGGTTTCTTCCTTTGGACTCATTCCTGAAATTTAAACCTGTTTGTTAAATTTGGTTTTGTGCAAATCGGGATTATGCTTTGTGCTTTAAATTTAAGGGCCTGTTTGGGAACTTCAACTACTTCACTTTGAAGTGGAAGATTAGTAAATGTTTGATTTATTAGAGGAATGAACCTTGGTGTCCGAATCAGTTCCCTCTGAATAAATTCTGGACCCGCTTTTGAGGTTCAAATGGGTATTGATATTCTTTTATTTGAGGGCGGTGGTTACTTATAGAAGTTTCAGGGCAAGATATAACGAAGAAAAAAAGAGGTTTGAACAGAAAGGGGAAATACTAATATTTTTTTTTCATTTTTATTTTTATTTATTAGGGTATGGATGAAAACTTTAAAGTGGGGGTATTTTTGTCATTTTATTTATAAAATTTGAAAATTAACAGCTTGCGTAGAATAGAAGGAATGTGGGGGGAAACTAAAAAGAATTTAAATTTGGTGCTCGAAAAGGACGGCATTTCAAAAACATTGGTAAAAAAACTTTAAATATTTAATTCCTTTATAATAGCTGTTAATAATAATTTCTCTTCTTTTTTTAATATTTTCTTAATCTTTTTTTTTTAGCAGTTTGTGCTTATTCTATATTGATATAATTTATTTTCTCCCTTCTTTACAAAATGTTTTGAATCAAATTTTATATTAAAAAAAATTCTCATGATTTCTAATTATATTAATATTAAAAAAAATATATCTAAAAACACTATATTTTTTATTTTCAAGAACAGAAAATAAAAACAATGGGAACTTGTTTTTCTTATTTTTTTATTTTAGAGAATATAAATTTTTTATAGAAAAAAAGTTGCCCAAAAAAGTCATTTAAAGCAATTATTTAAACATTTATGAGATTTTTTTTAATATTATAAATTCCTAAATATAATTAGAAGAAATATTTTGTTATGGAAAAATCATAATTTTTTTATATTTTAATGGTTATCCAATCATTTTTCTAAGTAAATAATATTTTTAATTAATTTTATTATATTGAATTTCTTTATTAGTCTGATTTTACGTATGAGAGATTAATATTTGAATTGGTTAAAATAGTAAAATAAATTTTTTTTTTTTGTTAAAATATTAGATAAGGAAAATATTTTTTTTCATTCCAATTTCCTTTTAGACCAAAGAAATAAAAGAAATTGAAATCAATTCGGTAAAAAAAAAATTATGGGTAAAAAATAGGGATTTATTAGGAATATATATTTAAAGAAATATTTATTTATTTTATTTAAATTAATGAGTCAACACAAGGGATGTGCCAACCAAAGCCAACTCAAAAGGTCGCCGTGTATTATTAAATTATAAAACTAGGGGGGAAAAAATAAAGGTGAGTTGCGTCCAGCTGTGATTTGAATTCAAAAAACTTTACCAACCCTAATATTAACCGTTGGTTTTCTAGCCGTTAGAGCCTTGGAGTAGCTGCGGCCTATCTGGCCGGCCATTTTAGAACACCCATTCAAAACTTTGAAAAACAAAAAGAGCCGTTATAGCCCGCTCTTCTATATATAGCCTTCCCTTCCTCCTTAATAAACCCTCCTTATTTCTACATCTCTCTGCATCTCTCTCTATCACAGCAAATTCCTCATCTCTCTAATTTCCCTCTCCCGAAAGAAGATGCGTGAGATTCTTCACATTCAGGGAGGCCAATGCGGCAACCAGATCGGTGCCAAGTTCTGGGAAGTAGTGTGCGCTGAGCATGGGATTGATCCCACTGGAAAATACCATGGGGACTCCGAGATTCAGCTTGAGAGGATCGATGTCTACTACAATGAGGCTGGTGGTGGAAGATTTGTTCCGCGGGCTGTCCTCATGGACTTGGAGCCTGGGGTCATGGACAGTGTTAGGTCTGGGCAATATGGTCAGATTTTCCGCCCGGACAACTTTGTTTTTGGTCAGTCCGGTGCCGGAAACAATTGGGCTAAGGGGCATTACACTGAAGGGGCAGAGCTGATCGACTCTGTTCTCGACGTCGTTCGCAAAGAGGCCGAGAATTGTGACTGCTTGCAGGGTATGTATAAATAGATTGGACCCAGATTTTTTTTCCCCTTCTTCTTCTTCTTCTTCTTGGATTGTGCCATGTGCTTATGGTTGTTTGATGTGCAGGGTTCCAGGTATGCCACTCTTTGGGAGGGGGTACAGGATCTGGAATGGGGACTCTTCTGATTTCCAAGATTCGTGAAGAATACCCAGATAGAATGATGATGACCTTCTCGGTGTTTCCCTCTCCAAAGGTGTCTGACACAGTTGTGGAGCCTTACAACGCCACTTTGTCTGTCCACCAGCTCGTGGAAAATGCAGATGAGTGCATGGTTCTTGACAACGAGGCTCTCTACGACATCTGCTTCCGAACACTCAAGCTCACCACTCCTAGTTGTAAGCCCTTTTTATCCCATTTCTCCAATTAATTTCGCTTTGCAGTCACTGTCGTTTTCCCATCTCAAATTAACTTTTAATGTTCTCCTTGTTCTTGCGATGACAGTTGGTGATCTCAACCATCTAATTTCTGCAACAATGTCCGGAGTCACATGTTGCCTAAGGTTCCCAGGGCAGCTCAATTCTGATCTGAGAAAGCTGGCTGTAAACCTCATCCCCTTCCCTCGCCTCCACTTTTTCATGGTGGGTTTTGCTCCACTCACTTCCCGGGGGTCTCAGCAGTACCGGAACCTGACAGTCCCGGAGCTCACCCAGCAGATGTGGGATGCAAAGAACATGATGTGCGCAGCTGACCCGCGCCATGGCCGGTATCTGACAGCATCAGCAATGTTCCGGGGAAAGATGAGTACCAAAGAAGTGGACGAGCAGATGCTGAATGTGCAGAACAAGAACTCATCCTACTTTGTGGAGTGGATCCCCAATAATGTGAAGTCAACAGTGTGTGACATCCCGCCGACTGGTCTAAAGATGGCGTCGACATTTATAGGGAACTCAACGTCGATACAGGAGATGTTCAGGCGGGTGAGCGAGCAATTCACGGCTATGTTCAGGAGGAAGGCTTTCTTGCATTGGTACACGGGGGAAGGGATGGATGAGATGGAGTTCACAGAGGCCGAGAGCAACATGAATGATCTGGTTTCGGAGTATCAGCAGTACCAAGATGCGACTGCTGATGAGGAGGGAGAGTATGAGGATGAAGAGGAGGAATATGAGCAGATGTAATTGTTGTTGTTGGGGTGACCACCATTGCTGTATACCTCAACTTCCAGTTGCTGGTTTTTATAGCTAGGATTCTAAGAATGGTGTCGAATTCAGGGTTATGAGGGACCTTGAAACCAAAACAACCATATTTTTTGCTTTTGTAATTTGCCGTTTCTGAAATGAAAAGCCCTCCTATTTAATTTCCATATTTTTCAAATTAGTCTTTAGAAGATTTTGGGTTCAAAAACAGGTTTTGACATCATTTTTTAATTTAGGGGAAGTAAAAAATCCAATCTTTACTTCCTTGTGCATTTATTTTTATCATAAGATATTTCCTATTTCAATGAGATATGAGAAATACATATAACATAACCAAAAATATGTTTATTTATATTTTTAATATTTGAAATGAACAAAAAGAATAATAATATTACATTCCAATAATTTATATTTAAAAATTTGAAAATTCTCTTGATTAAAAAATATTTAAACTTTATCAATAATTTTTTTATATTATGTGTTTGTCAAATATATAATAATAAAAAATTATAATTTATGATAAAAAAAATCATATTCATATATTATTTTAGTTTATATTTTTTTTTTAGTTTTTTTTAACCATAAATTAATTTATAATAAAAAATCATTTTACAAAATGAATATATAAAAAAATAAAAAAATTTGATAAAAAATTAAATTTATGATAATGAGATATGCATTAAATATATTCCATATAAAAGAGATAAAAAAAAAATTGAATATTCCATCTCTTATATCCTACATCAGAGGCCTATCAAAACATGATTTATGTGTTTTTTATGTCGATAAAATCACTTATGCATTCATCCCACCCCCTTCCCAAATTATTTTTGAAACCACTTTACACCTTAAAATTCTTCTTAGAAATACCCTATTTTTAGAACAAATTGGTCTAAAATTGGCAAATCACATTTTTTAATATTGGTTTGAAAAAATTTTGTTTTTGAAAACATTGAAAACAATTTTTTAAGAATTAATCTTAAAAACTAATCTGTGAGAATTGTTTTAAATATGTTGTCAAGCAGGTGGCCAATTTCTCAATTTGTCAGAATTGTCAGTATGGCCCAATTCTATTCTGAGGCCCAAAAGCATGTAGTGGCAAAGCCATAGCCCGAGGTCTAAGCCCAGGAATAGGTTTCGGCCCACATGACTGGAGGGTTTTGAGAAAATGCAATACGACGTCGTTCCGTAGTTCCCAAGTCTTTGAGAACATGGAACGACGTCGTTTCAGGAAAAAGGGAGGCAGAAACCTCAAGTTCTAGCCTTTCGACTCCGAAACCACAGCGAAGACAGCCAGCTTTCGGAAATGGCGACTGCAGCTCTGGCGAACAGAGCTTCAACGGATCGAACGTGGAACCTCCTGAGACAATCTTTCAGATTCTTCAGAAGCTTTAGCGCTGCTCCATCTGCTTCTTCTTCTTCAGTGGCATCATCTCCAAACCCTACAGCTTCCAAGAAGCCAAAGCGAAGAAAGAAGAAGAACCTGTTCGAGGTGGCTCAGTTTCTCCCAAACTGGGGACTCGGATATCACATGGCCAAGACTCACTGGACCGGCGTTTCCTATGAGATTACCAAGATCAATCTCTACAAGGTAGAACTTTTCTTCCTTCTTTCCGGCTGCTGAGAAAATGAAGGAAAATAGATGGAAAATAATCAACATTTAGAAATAAAAATAGGCGGAATACTGGAGTTGGTTTTATTTATTTATTTTTCTTATCGTATCGGTGCCAAGTGAGTTTTCAAAGATCTATAGTTTTTTCAGTATCTTTTCGTGCATTTTCTTGGAAACCAAACGGAGCCTTATGAGATTTGGCCTTTGTTGCAGGACGGCAGGCACGGGAAGGCGTGGGGACTTGTTCACAAAGACGGTGAGTTTCGGGGTTGTTTACTTTGCCGTTTCTTGTTTGATGTTGGTGAAGCTCTTAGCTCCGATAATTGCTGTTCTGTTTTGGTAAAGTTGATAGTTAGGGTTTCTCATTTGGTGCTCTCTTGAGAATGCAGTCTAAGTTTTAATTAAGAAAGAAACTATTAGTAACTGCTGGTGATGGGAATAGCTGTTGGGCATAAAGAATTCACAAAAAAGTTCAATTTCTTTGAAGGCACCTTTGCAAGTATGACTGATCACCTCTAATGTTTGGTGACTGATCGATGAAACTGTTTTTGGAAGCTTTCAAAAGTAAGAGAGACTTGATCTGATATGATGGATCAAATGAGAGGCAAACTGGCACTAACCCTCTGTTTGGTGGTCTTGGGAAGAATGAGAGAAACATTTTCGTTTCATTTCTTATTACTCCTGGGAATGAAATGGAGCACTGGACTCTTTTTTTTTTCCTACTAGAACTTATGTCAACTTGTTGATAATTCTTGAACAAAGGAGCCTAGGATTTGGTGTTTAGGATTTAGGGTTGTTCTTTTCACCATTGATTGTTAGGGTTAAATTGATTCAAGGGCCCACTCTAGTCTCACCAGTCACCACAAAAAGGGGGAAATGTGAATAAAATAGATTATAGATTTATGTCTATTTTATTTCTCTAGAAACAAAATAGTGGTTTGTTTGTCAAGTAGCCTTTCATTAGAAAGTGACGGAGAAAATGGATCTATTTCTTTTTTGGTTGGGCAATCACAGTCATTGTGGTTAAAGAATAATGATGTGAAACTTAGTAGAAACTAGCTAGCTCAATCAACTAATCTGAGCAATGGCTACATGCTAAATTTTTGGTCTAGGCGTTGTACCCTTTTATTAAAATCAAACAGTTAAGCTTTGTGATTTGTCTGCTTTTCAATGAATAAATAACATCTCCATGTCGTAGGTTTAGCTAATATGAGGATATTTAACATGAGTAGAAGGATTGGAAAAGGACATGTAAGGTAGAGAAAACTTAGGTGTGCACATAGCAAGTGATAAAATAAGGGATTTTCATTTGAGATTGTTTTCAATATGTCTAGAGAATTCTAAACCACATCAATGCATGGGAGTAAGTATGAAAGAAGATGCTGAAAAAGTATGGAAGGGAGGTCTTGTTGGATTGGACAAAGTGATAAATTTAGTAAAAAGAAGGAATTATATTCTCATTAGAAGAAGGAAAGAAATGCAAAGAAGATGTGACATTTGGTTGGACAAAATTGAAATGAAGGTTCAGTTTCTTATCCCCAAGGAGCTTATTAAAGATCAGGTGAAAGTGGCAGATGCCTCCACATCCTCTGAGTCAGAAAATAAGTCACCAAGGCACTCTCATCTGCTGGTGCCTACTGATCCAACTGCACTGCCTTTAGTACTATACCAAGGAAAATTTCCTAAATCAGTTGAACTTGAGGCAGTTCTGGTAGAGTATGCCTCAACCAGTTCAGAATCTGAAAAAGGCTCACGAAGCAAAGTTACCTTATAGAACCTGTTGATTTGAGCACATTGCCAATGGTACTAAACCAAAAAAACAACTGCTGAAGAGGAGAACTTGACATTAAAGAAGTACTGGTTGAAGATGCATTAACCAACTCAGATTCAGAGGTTGAGTCACCAAAGCACCATTACCCACCAGAACTAGTAGACTTGACTAAGCTGCCTTTGGTATTGTATAAATGGGAAGCTACTAAAACGGAAAGGAACTTTGAGAAGTGTTGGTGGAAGAGGCCTGTACAAGCTCAGAGTCAGAAGATAGTCAACCAAGCCCAAAGCACACCATGGAACCAATGGGTTTGAGCAAACTGCCTATTATATCTTACAAGGGAAGGATGGACAAAATTGTAAATAATGTTGAATGCTCCCTACAGTGCAGAAGTTGTACTGAAATATTGAAGAATGCATGCTCCCAAGTTCAATCCAATTAAAAAACATCTTGACCCAATCAGCACAGTGTACAAACAAATTGACAGAAAAGGAGAAGAGATTGGAAGGAAGTTTAATAAAAAGAGGAATATTGAGCTAAGGGCTAAGATTGTAGCAGCATTTATCAAGTTTATGGAGCCCTCTTCACACTCACAGCCAGCTGAGCAAGGCGAGTCCTCCGCTCTGCATCCATCAGCTAAACAAGAGGAATTTTTCTAATTCCATAATGCTTACCGTTGTTAATGAGTTTCAAAGAAGAAATTTAAGTGCTGAGATCAGTTTTAAGAGGATGAACTGTTAGAAGATCCAGCAACAAGTGAAGCAATGATCCAGATGCTATTCTACACCAACATGGAGTTGCTTCAGCTGCCATTAGAAGTGTATCCTCATTTAATCAGAACATTCTATCAAAATTTGAAGGAACACCCCAGCAGCAGAAGAAAGATTATCACTGAAACTGATAGGAAAGTCTATGAACTCTCATTGGAGCTCCTAGCTGAAGACATTTTTTTTTCTTTTTTGGTTGTCCATGGAAAAGTTGAAGAAAAGAGAATTAAGAGTTAGGTAGGAATTTTTTTTTTGTTGATAAGTAAGAGTTAGTTTGGAAATTATATGAGAGTTTGTTCTAAAAATAAGGTGATTTTTGAATAATTTGAGGTATTTTCACGTTTTTTTAGAGTCTTAAGAAATAATTGTGAAACACAGAGAATAGGCTTAGAGTTTTAGCAACTTCATGTAAAATAGATTGATAAAATTGTTTCTTTCGTCTTCTTTGCTATATTTTTTATTTTAAAATGGTATAATAAAATATTCTAATATACATATAATTAACTATTAAAATGAATTAGTTTCTAATATAAAAATATATTTACCTATAATAGTTTATAATCTAATAAATTAAACAAAATCATATTTCTAGGAATCTTCAAGTTATATCTTTTGGAATACGACTTGTTTCTTTTGATCTAATTCTAAGACTGTGATGAGAATGCGGAAATTTCTTGAGTTTTAGAGGTTTGCCTAAAGCAAGGATATAGATTTAAGCAAGGAATTTTTTATTTTTTATTTTTGATAGGTAGTTTTAATCAAGGAAAATTTTGAGCCTATGCAGTTGTGCAATTTGCATTTGAATGCTCAATCAACTGATTTGAGGGGGCCGATGTTGTAAAATGTTTCATAGTGATGGGATACTTTGTGCTGCACCCTTTACAGGTAATATTGAATAGGATTAAACAAAATTAAGGGTCATGCTATTGTATCATCATAGGAGTTACTTGAGCAGAATTGTGGACTGCTTGCCAAAATTAAGGATATGAGTTCAATTTTGTACTGCCTGGTTATTAACTATACTTAAGAAGAAATTTATTTATGTTGTTACTTTTGAAAACTGCTAGTTCATAATAGTCATTGGAACAATAGTTATATAGACATTAAAATAGCTTTATACTTGGAAGAAATTCATATTGTTATAACCCAGGTTTCATGTTGTCATTATTGAAAACTGCTAGTTCATAATAGTCATTGGAACAATAGTAATATATATTATATACATTAAAATAGCTTTATACTTATAGAAGAAATTCATATTGTTATAACCCAGGTTTCATGTTGTCATTATTGAAAACTGCTAGTTCATAATAGTCATTGGAACAATAGTAATATATATTATATACATTAAAATAGCTTTATACTTATAGAAGAAATTCATATTGTTATAACCCAGGTTTCATGTTACTATTGAAAACTGCTAGTTCATAATAGTTATTGGAACAATAGTAATATATATTATATACATTAAAATAGCTTTATACCTTGGGTGATTTCATGCCATTTCATTTTGATTTTTAGATGTTATTTTCTCTAAAAACAAAATAACGGTTAGTTTGTCTTTCATTAGAAAATGGTGGATAAAATGGATCTATGTCTGTTTATTTATTGGGCAATCACAGTCATCATGGTTAAAGAATAGTGATGTGAAACCTAGTAGAAACTAACTAGTTCAATCAACTAATCTGAGCAATGCCTACTTGCTAAACATTTTCATGTAGGGGTTGTACACTTTAATGGTTAGTGATGCAGTGATACATATGCTTTAGGTAAAACAAATAGATAGGATTAGACAAAATAGAGAATTACAATGCCTGAGGCCTGTTCTTTTATTTTTCCTGTATTTATTTGCGTGTGTGTGTGTGTTGTGTGCATATGTGTGTGGGTGCGTGCGTAGTGGGTGGCAGATCATAACTGTTTACTATAGCTATTATTCCCTATTTTATCCACTTCATAACTAAGAAGACTGATTTGTTTGTCTTGTGATTCTCCCATGTTGAAATAAGCACATTGAACTCATAATGCTATATGGTGGATGCAATTTTTCTAGCTTCACATAGTTGAGAGAATTGAGGTTTGGGAACAACATATTTCTTTGTGCTGGTTTATGTGGCAGTGTATGGGTTATTTTATGTAGTCAGTTTTCATAAAATAAAGTTAAGAGACTATGACCTAAAATTGACTGATTGTTGAAATAATGGGTCAGGTTGAGAGTTTTTTTGAATGTGCTGGTTTGATAAAAAATCAAGTAGACTCTATTCTCAAAGGTTGTCTGGGCTAACCCAGAACTGTCTGTTGGAAGAAATTGATCAGGTTGGGTATTTCTCTGATTGTGGTTCTTCTTGATCAAGATTTTTCTTGGCTTGGATCTACATGAATCCAAATATTTAACGGGAAGCAGAAGAAGAATCTGGTTCAGTTTTTACTTTTCTAGGTATCAAACTCTTTCTTACTGATACAAGAAGTTGACACTGGAGTTGAATATGGTCCAATGTGTCTCAGCTTTACTTTTCTAGACATCAAACTCTCTCCGACCAATGTAAGAAGTTGGTTTGTGGAGTTGAGTATGATTCTAAGTTTTACATCTCTAGTGATTGGCATAGACAAATGTTCATTCAGAATGCTGCTCTGTAGATGAAAATGGCCGTAAATGAAAACCTTACAAAGGGGTTGGGATTGGATTTCCAAATGGATACCATTGGAGGACAATACATGGTTCTCTTCATTAAATATTATCACCATCTAAAGGCATGCTATTTGAATTTCATGCAGGTTTGCCGGCTGCTGCTCCCAAGAAAATAAGTGGGGTTCACAAGCGCTGTTGGAGATATATTCCAAGCTCAAAGAAAACAGAAGAAAAGACCCCAAGTCCTTCAGTCCAAGAACACACCCCAAATCCTGAAGTTCAAGCAGCTTGATGTTTCTTGAAAATTTCCCTTTCCCAGTTGAGGAGGCTCGGACCACATTGGCAATCTTGTTTGAATTCCGTAGAACACTTGGGTTCTGGTTCTATTATGCTTCCAAGCAGCATTCTCATGCATCATGACTAGACAGGACAGACTTCTTTTAAAGCAAATGAAAATGCATTCCTCAGTGTGACATGAGGAAAACATTAGCATGATGGATCTCAGAGGCTTCTAAAGCTTTCACTCATTTGGGTTGTTAGTTTTGCTTACAAATTTTTGAACACTAAAATAGCAAGAGTTAAATTAATTGTCAATTTCACAATATTCAAATTCCAGCTCACATCCATTTCTGTTCTAACCTGACGCTGCTGCCTCGGTGCCTTCCACCCATAAAGAAGACAGGATAGATAGGGCCCAGTGGCTCAAACGCTTTGGGACTCCAAAGCACCGGCCTTAAGGAACATTCAAACCCACAACTTCCGAACACATTATCAACAGCAAAAGCCGAATGAATATAGAATTCAGAAAAAGCCAAGAGCCCACAGTTCCATTCAGGTCTCTTTCTCCTCATTCCCAACACGTAACTGCCAACAACTCATTGAATCTCATAATTTAAACCAAAATCTAAATATCATAAGAAATCGGAGAAACCATAGCCTTGACTCACACAAAAGTCCACTCTTCGGAATAACCAACCATTTCCCGCGAGGATACTTCCCAATGTCCTCTCTTTTAAATCTCCACAACTCTCTCCACTATATAAATTAACATCCAACCCAACGCAATACCATAGACTACATATCCATCAAAATCCCATGGCATTCATCCTCTTCTTTGCTTTCTCCCTCCTCCTACAAGGAGCTCTTGGTACCTTACTTTCATGACAGACAGCACCCCTACACTCAACATTTGATCTCATTTTTCACTAACATTAATGCTTCTTTGGTTGACACAGGTGAGCTGATCTGTGAAGAACTGCCCACCGATCTGTGCTCCTTCTCCATTGCCTCTTCAGGAAAGCGATGCCTGCTGGAGAACTGTGCGTCAACTGATGGAACCACAGAGTTGCAATGCAAGACATCTGAGGTGGTGGTTGATGGAATGTCCGCATGGATTGAAACCGAACAGTGCATCCACGCATGTGGGGTCGATAGAAACTCCATTGGAATCTCTTCAGACTCCCTCCTCGACCCTCAGTTCACCGCTCAGCTCTGCTCCCTGGCTTGTTACCAGAACTGCCCCAACATCATTGACCTCTACTTCAATTTAGCTTCTGCCGAAGGTAAAATCACTGATTATTTTCTCCATTGATATTTGATAGATTCATGTGAATGTTCTATGATACATACATATTTTTCGGGATTTGTCGTCTACAGGAGGCTTTTTACCAGTTTTGTGTGCGAATCCCCACCGAGCCATGAGTGAGCTTCTGAGCTCCGGTGCAGCCTCTGGTCCCATATCTTCTTCTGTGTCAGCCATTTCTCCAGCATACAGCGACTCATCTGCAGACTATGCAGCTGCTCCAGCTCCATTCTACTGAGTCATCATCAATTCATACATTGTACTTATTGTTTGTTGGATTCATCTACTTGATCAGCTAGATGAAGAAACTTTGTTTTTTTCTTTCTTTTTTTTTTTCTTTAAATATGTGTTGTGTGTGTTGAGAAAATTTAACAGTGAATAAAGTTATTTAATATTTTTTTTCATTTAGTGGGTTTTTCATAATAAGACGTTAATGAGACATAATAAACAGTGTCATAAATTTATATGATAATTTGTGAATGACAATATTATTACCATATTTATATCATCATAGTGTATTGTTCTTAGCCTATAAATATAGTTTTTTAGGGTCTGTTCGCCATGTAATATAAAAACAGTTCTTTGGTTTTAAAAACAAAAAAATAATTTTTATAATTTATAATACCATTTAGTTCTTTGAAAATAATTTCTAAAAACAAAGTGAAAATGATGATAATTTTTAGAGAATAATTAGGAATTATTTTAAAGAAAAATATGAGTTTACTTGATCATATTTGTTAAAATTTATTTTTATTTTTTAAAATAAAAAACAGTTTTTAAAAACAAGTCTTGAACGAGACGGACACAGGATTTACTTTTCTATTTTATAAATTTTTATAATATTCACAAAGAATCCTTTGAAAATTTTGATATTATGTTAGGAAGATATTATGTGTAAGAAAAGGAAGCTGATATCATTACAAAACGTGAGAGAAAAAAATGTAAAGCTAGTGGGAGCAATGAATGATAAAAATATAGGGATCATTCTTCGCTTCAGTCTGCCTCAAACCACTGTAGTTTTGTTGCATTTCCCTTTCAGAACTGTTACAAAAGGTGACAGCCTTCCGCACAAAACAAAACCCAACATACAACAAGGTGAACCTCCGACCATACTTCTGCACAGTCTCCATATAATCTTCACATTTCACCCACTACTTCTGCGATATGGCTTCAAGGCCCGTTTAATCCTTCAATCTCCAAGTTTTAAGGCCTTTCAGCACCCAGGACTGTGCAAACTTTCATGAGGTTTCGCTGGTTTTCCAGAATGCTGACTGTGGAGAGCTCCTGTGTGGATGTGGAGTCCAATGGCCGTCGCCGTAGTGGCTCCGGCAGCACTGACGGGAGTCTGGGCTTCTCGGACTCTGATGGGAAGGCGTGGCTCTCGCCGTCCGATGAATGTCGGTTTTCCGGTGGGATCGAGGGGGGTTTGGGGTCCTCGTCATCGGATTGTGGGTCGGAGGTGGATTTGGAGAGTGGGGTTTTGGCGGTGGAGAGGGATTGTAGAATTTGTCAGCTGAGCTTGGATGCCAGTGATCAAGAGACTGGATTGGCTATTGAGCTGGGTTGCTCTTGTAAGGGTGACCTTGGTTCTGCTCACAGGCAATGTGCTGAGACCTGGTTCAAAATTAAGGGAAATACGTGAGTGGAAAAACTTAATTTAGCCTTATACTCTCTGTTTGATTGAAATCTTTGATACCCATTTGTTGATTTTTAGGATTTCATGCGGAATCACTGCCACCAATTTGTTGGTTTTAAGCATTTTGTTTGTTGGAAGCTCTATTTTTGGCGTTTGTCCTCTTCATGCTCTGAACTTGTGTACATGATATGGATGTTTTTTCATTTAAGATTTTGTAGAAGAAAAGAAACTGAAAATTTTTATCTTGACTTCTAGGAATTTGTAATACAACTCTTTGACTTGGTGGAGTTGATTTATTCATTTTATAAGACTTCAGTTACTTTGTCTTTTTCCTCTATAATGCTCTGAAGCAAGTTGCAGATATGGGTTCTGATTAAAAACCAAAGGAAAAAGAGGAGAGAGAATATAGAAAATGAAAGAGGAAAGCAGATAACATCTATAGCATTTAGAAAATGATTAAAAGAAAAAAGGCTTGATTTCTTTCGTAATCTTTGTTTACAAACTGTAACATATATGACATAAGCTTAATCTTCCCTCCTTTCTAATATCCTACAAAGTGGATTAGTTGGACATGACTGCATGTACAAGAGTTTGCCTTTGAAACAGGACATGTGCTTATTATTGACAAATATGAAGGTATAATGGCTGGCATCCTTAAAATTCTGTTGTTTGTAGATGTGTAGAAGTATCTGTTTTCTTCATGGGTTTCATCATCATGTATGAAAATTCCAATTTGTTGTTATATATTTTCTTCTATGATCACCCAGCTTTCGTGAAAGATGACATGGAGTTTTATGCAAACAACGCTCGTAGTTCTTCAGGTTTAGTGTATTAAGTTTCTTTATGGGATCAGATACATTCCCTGATCTGGAAATGTCTGTCTTCCTTTCTGAGATAACTTGGTGAAACCTCAAAAATCCCCTCACACCCTTTATAACCATCATTTATTCAAAGAACAAATGAACTAGACTAGCATGTTGGAATAGAAAATAGGTGAGTGGCTTTAGATTGAAAACCAATCATGCTGCTCTTTTTAGGGTTTTCTTAATTTTGCACTGCTATGATGAGTTTTCATCTGTCAATTCTTTGTGTACAATTTTAGAGGATCTTCTGTTGATAACTCCGTGCATGACTGGTTTGCCAGTTGACCAGTAGTTAGAAAAAGTAGCAACCTATGTTAACATAAGTTTGACATTTTATTCTTCAGGCAGGGCTCTATCACACTTTTTTTTATGGAGATAACTGCTGTTTAGGAATTATTCTGATGGTCAATGTGTATTTTATCATTTGTCAAATACTGACATACATGTTTCCTACCAGTATGAGAAGCTTTGAGCTATACTCAAGGACAATGACAACTTACCAAGATTGGGATAGACTACCGAGAACTAATAAGACCTAAATAATTTTCGATTTTATTCTCAGCAGAAGACATGCATGTTCATGTTAGTAGAGCTATTCAATGGATCTCTGCAATATGTCTTTTATTTTGAAATTAATGTAGCTAATAGACAGATCTAAGCTTGATCTCAAGCTTAGATATAAGTTTGGCCTGTGTTTGGCACTTGTATTGTGCTTGGCATGGACTCAAACATTGACTTGCCGAGGTGAGGTCTCAACTAGTTGACCCTGATTGAGGAAAAGATGAGTTAGGATTGGGGAGAAAGGGTTCAATTGGCTGGCCTCAAATACTTGGGAACAAGGCTTTGTCCAACTGAGTTGAGTTCATTTCTCTATCGATTTTCTTCTTCTACCAAACAAATAGTGTATAATTTATTTATAAAAGAAATAACATAGATCACAACTCACAAGCAGCAAATTAAGTGAATATATCGAGTTTGTTACCATTCTTGTGAAGCTCATGTACTGTTGCAATATAACACAGTTTTGTATGACCTTTGATTTTAATAGAAAGGAAGGATATGAGATAACAATTGAAAGAGCGGATCAAATATAATGCGAATATGTGATGAACAAATAACCAAGCTTGGTGTAAGATACCAAAGATGAAGAATGCAAAATTATTGCCCATCATGCAGGATGGTTACAGTTGGTTTGTTGTAATGGAGTTGAGAAAATAGAAAAAAATTTGGTTAAGTTGGCTTCATTTGAGGCTTAAATTGAAAAATTGAGAAGTACACACAAAGACATATCTCTTTGGGTTGAGAGGCCTTTCACTCAATGGATTTGGTTTTTAGTAAGGTAAGAATTAAGAAACTTCTGAAGTGTAAATAGACTCAGGTAGGTTGGTGAAATCCCTAATTTGGACTGTATGCATTTATCTCCTCAATGAGGTGTAGACTACAATTGCCTGGAAATTATGGCACAAAAACCCCATTTTTGTGTGTCATAATCCGTTGCCTGGTGTTCACAGTTGTTTTACTCCTACTTTGGTTCTATCAATTGTGATATTCCCTGTTTGATATATTGCTTCTGTCCTTTCAATCTCATGAAATTTCAACCATAACGAAGAGTTAGAAGGCCTGTGCAGGTTGGATTAATGAACATGCATAAACCAATTCAAAATTTAGTGATGGATGATTTGAGTTTCAATTATTCCTCTAATTATGAAGCTCTGATGTGGTCTCAACTTGAATTCATGATCCATATATCTTTTTAATCCATTTTAAAACATCCCTCTCCTTATATTTCACTACAGAACCTGCGAGATTTGTCATGCTACAGCGGTCAATGTTGCTGGGGAGCAGATTAATGAGGCAGAAAATACTATTGCAGCAACCACAGCAGAACCAGTAGCACCTGCAATACCTGCAGAGCCACAACGCACCTGGCATGGACGCCGTGTCATGAATGTTCTGCTTGCCTGCATGATTGTTGTCTTTGTCATTTCTTGGCTCTTTCACTTCAATGTAATATCATGAATTACATAGAAAAATGAGTTTTTTCTTTTTTGCCCTTTTCCTTTTTGGTTTCTTTTTTGTTTGTAGAGGATAACTGGCAAATCTCAACTTCATGGTGTCTGTATTGGTACCTTATACCAACCTTAATTGAGTTGCCCCCCTGCATTTCTTGCTTAGAGCTAGTTCTATATTTGTGGTTACCATAATTATAGAAGCACATATACATAATCTTCAGCTTCTCTGAGCAGTCACGTTCTATCGTTTTCTCTTATTCTCTGTTCACTGTGTTTTGAGTGTATTAACAACATGATTAGATATCTGATTTGTCCTTCTCTGCCATCATTAGTCTCTGTCTCTGTCTTCCTGCTTCTATCTGAGAAAATCAAAAACTATTCTCCAGTCTCAAATGAAGATTTGTGTTGTGGGTCTTAGAAAAAACAATTTTTGGAGTGGTTGGTTTCATCATGGTTGCACATCTTCAATGGCTCCAAATTGCAGAAACCCAGATGCAATTTCAAATGGTGCAGAAACCCATTTCGCAACTCTTGGTTTTGAATCCACCAAAGCTGAAAAACAAGTGGATTCTCTTTGTGATGCTGAAGACAAGCAGGTATATTTGCGTGGGCACAACAGTGTTTTTAAGTGTTCTTGGTTCATGATTCCAATGGGTTTGGTGCGTGTATAGTCTGGAATATATGGAGTTTTATACATTTTGAGAATTCTTTGATGACTCCCGAGGACTGAGGGGTAAAGGGTTTCAGTTTTCCCCATCCTGGTGATTATCCCTGTTTCTCAGAATCAAAAGGGGCATGAATGTGTTTGTAAACTATTTTCCCAGTGGGATTCTACTTTACAAGATTGAATATGAATTTCCACCATGCATACACAATAAAAGAAAAAGAAGGAAAGAGAAGGTTCTACACTTCTTCACTGTAAACTAACAGAATTGCTTGCCTGCTAGTGAGCTTCAAAATCAACCTTTCCATGACAAAATGAAGAGAAGCGGTTAAGACAACTTTATCACCATAAATAAGACAAAAGAAGTACGGATTATATTGAGAGAAATACTCAGGAGCTTTCTGCATGTTCATCATATGCTGTTTTATAATAAGAAAAATACACTTCTCTATTCTCTATTTTTCTATGCTCATGTCCTTGACAGGCTTGCTCAGTTTATAATCAACAACAGCCTTATCAAAGGTGCTCCTCACATGCTGGCACATCAACATCAGATCCTGGCAAGCATCTTTCAACACTTCTCTGGCTGAATCACCTGTAAAATTCCAAGCAAACCCGAAAAGAAAAAGATAAGACCCTTAATTTGTTGCTACTTCATAGACCAAAATCCCACAGAAACCAACAATTAGGAGCATTTGGTTGCAGAAAGCAATCTTATAGACGATCTTATCATCCTCTGAGCATGTGTATGGCAACATTTGAAAATTGTAAATGTTTGTAAATTATGAATTAAGAAAGCAAAACATGAAGATCAGCAAATTATTAGCACCATAAATGGGGAGACGGGTATTCTAAGACTTGGTCATGATGCTTGATGAGACAGTTACTTGGGCAGAATATCAATCCTAAGAATTACTTGTTTAATAGAGAAGACATCACAAATACACCCACAACAGCAAAAACAACAATCCAATTATAAAGCATTTTAATTCTGCCGGTCATTGACCACAAATACAATCACCTGACTTGATACTTGAGCATACATATCATGCATTGCTGCTGGAGTAATTGGAAAACTGGCTGGGCCAGATAAAAAGAATTTTTGTATTGATAGAATAGGCAGTTAATCTTTCCAATACACCGGCAGCAGTAGTAGCATATTATTTAATGATGCTGTCTTGAAACTAGGGGCAAACTTCATAAATGATTTTACAAAGATTAGTCTCAACAAAACCGAAAAAGACAGAAGAACAACAAAAATAAACCCTATAGTTGCTAGAGATAGAGAATGCATATATTACCAGTTGTCTGGACTCTAATATTAACGCGAGCATCTGAAGGATGAGGGATGCTGTACCCACAGAACGCTACCCTTGGACTGCAAGATAAGGTTACAATCCACTTAGATGGCAATTGAATAAATGCTTCTTCAGAAACATGAGCAAATCCGAAACATAAAGATTTCTTTTTGTGCTAAAAGGAACATTATTTCTTTTCTGTGTATAATTATATTTTTATAATTTTTTTCAATAGAGAAATTAACTTCAAATCATCTTAAAATTTCTATTAAATTTATTAATGAGTTTAATGATTTTGTTTGCTTTTTCTAATTTGGTTAAATGATCCAAGAACGCGGGGTCCATTTTCATAACCAAAAGTAGGAGCTTACTGTGATAATCCATCTAACACATTTATATGATTTATTTCGTAGTGTAGCAATCCATGAAATTATAAACAAAACTTAAAGAATTGAAGAGGGTAACTCAGTTAAAGATAAAAGCAAAGCTTGTCAATGACATACAAATGATGATACATGGAAACAAAAGCAGGATTGAATACACCATCTTTCAAGGAATTGGAGTTCTGGAAAAAAAAAAATCAATTCATCCTCTTTTCTTTCTTCCCTCTAAAAGACATGCAGACTGGACTGTGGATTATACAGAGCATTTTGATATATAATACGGGTAGCCATGCACAATTTGTCAAGCACAAAGTCAAAGTTGAAGTACAATGTTGACACTTATGCTCAAACATGAATCGCAGTCAAAACAAAAATAGAGGTGGGATGAAAGAGCACTAACTCTTGATTCAAGGTGAATCTGACAGAATTGGCAAGCGTATGATCCTCATCAGATAAAGAAAAAGTCGATTTACTATGATCACTGAAGGACCCGTGTTCCATCTCTAGATACCAATAACTCTGCAGCCAAATTCAAAATCCCCACATTTTTTTTTTTTGAAAAAGAAGACACAAAATAGGAAACAGTAAGAACCCAACTTTAATGTTTCAATGATATCTTAAAAATGAGAACATCAATAGTTGAACTTCAAATTATCAACAAGAGAGAGAAGCTATGTACACATAAAAGAAAAGGAAAAAAAAGAAAAAAGAAAAGAAAAAAACCAACAGCAACAACATGACATAGGGAGAGAGCAGAAGCATGTATACATAGTAGTAAACCAACATGGAGCAACCAGAAGGCTATCGCATTTTTGAGGAATAACTGCTAAAGAACTCACAATCCAACAGCCCCTCCGTTCCTATAAAGGAAACACAATTGACAAACCTTTTCACAAACCATCAGTGTCCCATTTTTTCCAACTTCTCAATTCTACAAAAAAAAAAAAAAAAAAAACCCATTCCAACACACCATTCGATAGGGAGAAAAAAGGACCAGAGACTTCGAAGCCCAATTCAAAAACAACCCAGCACCCCACTTGTCAATCCCTCAATGCTCCAAACTAACCAATTCCAAAACACCATTGAAGAGAGAGAGAAGGGAAAACCCAATTCACAAAGTTGGTCATAAGCCAACATCATTCAATAGACCTTGACAAAAGCCAATGATTAAAAGAGAATTATTAATCACATCCAACTGAATTCTCCATACACCCATCTCATTTTTTAAGTAAATTATAAATTTAAAATGACAAATCTACCCTCTTCAACCCTAACCACCTTCTTATTCATCTTCTCACTAGCTCTAACCCTCACTCCCATTCTCCCTCTTTCTTCTTTTTTCCCTTTTCCCTCTTCTTCTCTTCTTCCTCGCCAGCTCTCTCTCTCCTTTAATTTAATTTAAATGAAATAAAAGGGGCGGCTATGGCATGCCGCCGTTTCCAAGGGCGAACGTTGACCTGCGGGCACGCCATGGCCACCCCCTTCTCTCCCACCTCTGTTTTTCAATTTTTTTTCTCAGTCAAAAAAAAAAAAAAAAAAGAGGGAAGGGGGGTATAATGAGATATAAAATCCACTAACCTAAGACGGAGTATAGGCAACAGTTCGACTGTGGCGCAGGCGGCTTCGTGAGCGGCGGCGATCTCGGCGACGGCGGTGAGGAGTGCAGACTGCAGAGCCTAAGTATGTGTTTTTCTTTCGTATGTGAGTGTGTTTTTTAACTTTTCTTTCCAAAGTCCATTTGGGCCGAAAAGATGGGCCCTGATGAAATGGGCCATGATGATCCATTTCTGTCCAATCGAAATGGGCTTTGTTATTTTGGTAATCCATTATTTCCGCTATAAATTGACAGGTAGCTGCTGCTGCTTGCTAGCGCTTCAATCTCTGAAAACCCTAGAAAGAGAGATTGGAATCAAAGGACACTAGTGCGGAGAGTATGGTTTTTCTAATCCTCACACCCTCCTTTTGTTTTTCCCTACTTTCATTAGCGATTTATATATCCATTTTTTAATTGAAATAAAAGACTTGGATCGTCTACTGTTCTAATGAGTGCGTTATTTGCAATCTTGTTTCAGGGTCTAATGGCTGCCAACAATCAACCAGGCGCTCTGGATAAAGAACAGGTGACCTTTTCTTGTTCTTTTTAAATTGTAGTGTTGGGTGATGAAAAACGGATATTGAATTTTAATTTTGATTTTCTTTTTTGTATTAAATGCCGGTAATGTTTGTTTGTTCCGAATTTATTGAAGTTATAGATGTGGTTCTTGCGATACCCACCAGCAAGAAATGATAGTATTTTGTGGAAAGATGCCAATGCTGCCAATATATCGACCTGTGATTGTTTTATGTTTTGAGAAACTTTGTTTGATGATCTGATGTTTGTGCAGATCTTTGGGATGGCAGAGAAGGAAATGGAGTATAGGGTGGAATTGTTTAACAAGTAGGTTCTCTAAACATCTGTTTTTTTTTTTTTTTGTTATTTTTTTTTTATGGCTAGAATTTATGGCAGGATGAACTGTGCTTTGAGGAAAGATATAATGCACTGCCAGACTTCTGTTGCAGAACATAAATTGGCCTTTGGTCTTCCTAGGATGGATTTCCCCAGTGTGCTTATGTGTCTATATATATATATATATATATATATATATATACATACATACATACTTACATATACATACACAAGTAATATATATAGACACACTTACATATATAAGTAATATATATGTTACTTATGTATGTCTATATATATGTATGTATATATTACTTATTATTCCCTTGTTCTATTGTGAAATAAATCCAACATTTTATCTAATGAATATTTGAATAAGTGAATGTATTCGTCAAACCAATGGCATAGGTATATATTTTAATTTTTTTATGGGTATAGGAATATATTTTAATTTGAGAAATCAACATTGATAATTACTTTTAAAACAATATATTATGAGATGGAGGCCTTGTTGGTTCAAATAATTTGATATGTGAGGATCCATCTACTTCCCTAATGTCTTAGGCAATATGGAGGCAGTCTGTGTAAGTGTTCCCTTGAGAACCAAAGTGCTCTTTTCTTAGTTGATGGATGATGGATTGTAGAATGATTCCTATACGAAAGTGAAACTGTATTCTTGACTTGAACTTGCAGCTACATTTTCATTCTAGATTTGCCTTTTTATCACTTTTTTGGGGTAGGTAACTTTTTTGGTTTCTTTAGCCAGTACCTAGAACCTCCCTGACCTCACTCAACTAATTGCCACCTGAGCCAAATCTGGGTTTTTTTTTTATTTCTATCCTTTTATTTATTGAGCACATTTCTTCAGGTCTTAAATTACTTTAGCTTGAAATGTAGAATTAAATTTCATGTGTTTATGCATGAATTGGTCGATGGTATTTAGTATAAATCTGTTTAAATTCGCATTTGAATACTAAGTTTCCTGAATTTAGCCTGTTTTTATTTTTTGATCAGGCTTACCCACACATGTTTTAATAAGTGCATTGAGAAAAGGTATAAGGAGTTTCATTCAAATATTTCCTTACATATGTATGATTTTCAATAAGAGGGTAGCAGCAGGCTTAGGTTTTGTCTGTATATTCTAAGAATCTTGATTGTTTTTTTCAGATATTGCTTCATTTTACTATTGAAGCAATTAATTCCCAATATGAACATGGTTAATTTAAGCACAAGAAATATCTGCAGAAATTTGATATTTTAAGGTGTACTTTTCATTTGCAGGTATAAGGAGTCTGAGCTAAATATGGGTGAAAATAGTTGCATTGATCGTTGTGTTTCAAAATATTGGCAGGTAAGCTGTTAGAATTTTTTCCTGACATTTTATTGAACAGTCATTCTTCAGTTATTTATTGGATTAGACAATAAGAGGGGTATTAGTATCCTTCTTCTTATAGGGGTTAAAGTTACAACATCTTTTGTTGGTTGTTCTTCTGGACATCTCTTTGTAAATGCTTCTTGTCATTCCTTTTCTTCTTGTACAAGTGTTTCTCATTCTGTTCATTTTTATTTTTGGAGAACTATTTAATTTTCAAGTTTCTAGAAATGCCTGTGTTGTTGTATATGGAGGTCAAAGAATCCTTTCTTTAGGGAGTTTTGGGGAAAAAGGTAGGCATTTTGAGTTGGAAACGAGGAAAAAATATTGGTAGAAGATAGCGGTTACTAATGGTTTTCTTTGAGGACAGGTGCTATTTCATATACCTATAGGCTTAGAGTCACTGGATTGGGCAAAAATTGTAGTTTGGATGATACTTTTATCCTTTGTGATGCCACTCAGGATCAGTTGAAGCACTTGAGCTGGTCTTTCATGTGCTTTGAGGCTATCTTGGGTTTAAAAATCAATTTCAAGAAAAGTGGAAGGCAATCTGAAAAGGATGGGAGGTTCTTAGTAGCAAAACAGGTTTTAAGGTGGATAATTGGTACATGGTTAAATTTTGGAAGGATAGGTGGTGTGGTAATTCTTCATTGGGAGACTTTTATTGAACTGTTTTCTATAGCCACTCCTAAGGATTTTTGGGTAGCTGACATGTGGCAGTAAGTAGGGAATGATGACTGTTGGAATCTTTACTTTCTGAGACTGATCCACAATTGGGAATTTGAGGAGGTGGTGGAGGCTTTCTTTGGGAGACTGCAGGTTGAGATTATTTAATGAGAAAACCTATATTTAGTGTGAAGATTTAAATTCTAATACTTGGTTTTGAAAATTCTTCTAAAAAAGTATTGGGTTCCTATAATTTACTAAAACCATTCAATCATGATACAATTTCTAATTTAAATTATTTTAATTTAATCAAATATCCCTCAAACCTCCTTTTATACCTTTAAAACAATGTTTTATACATTTGGATAGATTCAACAGTCAGAGAAAGAAAAAGTTAGGTTAAAAGCCTTGGAGTGGGTTGATTTTGGCTTGGAGTGCAAGTGCCTTGTTGGCCAAGCTTGATCTCACCCCAAAATAATCACACAATTTAAACCATTGAAATGAGTCCCTCAAATTCTGCCCTTGAGGTCAATTTTGATAAATCTTATTTTCTGGTTGAAGCTAGCCTATTATGATATAGCATTAATGTTAAGTGAAATCAGCTGATTGTTAGTCTTAGTAACAGCAGTGTAACCACTTCAGTTTAGCTATATAACTATTTCAGTTACTATAACAATTCTTGGTGGCATCTGGGGATCAGGGACGTGGAAGAGAAGTTCACAGCTATTACCCTATGAACTTCCTCAAGAGGCAAAGGATACATGGCAGCTTACTCATTAGATGAGCAGGATTCATGTCTTGTTTGGGGAATTATATATTCTTTAATACGAAGACCTAGATAGCCTGACAGGTGGATAATGGTTTGGCTTAGAGGATGTGAAGTCATTAGAGATTTTTAGTGTTTTAAGGCATAGGACTGTTGCTTTGTAACTTCTGCTTCTTTCTTTGCAGTACCTATTTTGCATGGTGTCATTATTTTGCAGTTGTTAAGGATATCTCATCCTTCATTGTTCTTTTTTAATAAAGTTTTGATTCTTATCAAGTATAAAGAATGGTATACAAGAAGATAAATGTGGAGGAAGCAATCAAGAGAGGAAATTACTCTCCCAATAGCCATGATCAACTAAAATCTATCAAGTACTCTAATTTTGGCCTGTAAGTTCCTAATCCATATTAGCCAACACTTGCTGCTATAATGTACTAAGTTGCATTTTTAATCCCAACAGAATCGACAGGTGTTTGTACATGTAAAAATAAAAAATCAACCAGTCTAGTTTTGAACAAAGTATATAATGAAAACCAATCCACCGAATATTTGATCATGGGCTTCTTCCTCAATGTAGTTTAGTTCAATGAGAAGTATCATGTCATTCTTATAAATTAATCAGGAAATTTGTTCAGTTATCCTGAATAATTTTCTTCAATTGTAAGTTCACTGCATCAAACTTTATGTTAAACTCACACTATCTGTTAAATCAACAGGATCACTCCAGTTCAATTTTGATCGTCTGCATTTAAAATCCGTGGGCAAACAAGTTGGTGTCCTAATTCCAGTTAGATGTTGGACACATGAACATGATTCAGCTTCTTGTCCTAGGCTCCTAGCTAGCCACTGACTCTAAACTGGTTTTAGTATATTTTGTGAGTGTGCGCTACTCATCCAAGCTGGATCTTTGACTCTCTCTAACTGGTCTCTGGGTGCAGTTAAACTTACAGTTATTTTATTGTGTACCTGGAGAAAAGGATTATACATATATAATAGGATATGTCAAATTGGAAAATGGAGTGCGTAGATAGAAACCTAAGTAGCGTAGGATCTCATGAGAAGATCTGAGGATTGATCGGCCAAGTAGGCTCTGTTAAGGGGGGGTTGATGTAGTAGTTTTGAATGAAATCACTACTCCCTGCACTTAGTAGGTGGATTCTGCCAGAGAATATGTCATAAGTAGTGATACTTTTCTTGCTGTTGAGTACTGGATTTCATACTTCTTGCTTCCCCTTGATCTTTCCATAATAATTTTATAGTCAAATAATGACAGTTGCTAAACATAAGTTTGTTGGGATTTTAAACCAATTAGTGACTTTTGATGATATAGTGCTTCTACCTTGTTTCATGTCTTTCTTTTAAATTAACTTGGAAATTCAGGTCTTGCAATCCAGTACTACTCAACTTCTCCCACATGCCACAAACAAATATTGATTTTCAGGATGGTTGGAAATAAAGAATACAGTTGAGTAGCCCTATGACCTTCCAGTTCTCTCCTTCCATAAAGTCCAAAAAAAGCACAAACGATCAATCCTTTAAGCCTTCTTCCTCTTCTTCCCAATAAAAGCCTAATCTCTCTCATTTTGCATAGTCAGATTACCAAAACACTTCATGATCCACTTGTTAAGATCCTCCCTCAAGGCATTAATCTCTCAAACTAAAATAAACCGACATTGCAACAAAATTATAGCTATCCTGCCAATTTTCTGACGTGTGGTTGAGTATTCCTCCTAGATCTACACTCAATCATACCTCTATTCTTCTTGATAGTGGTCTTTTATGTGAAATTTTCTAAAGTGGGTTACGTGGTACATGGATGATAACTCATTTTGTATGGTAGACTTTATTGATTAATTGAGCTCCTTTTTTATTTTTTTTTATTCATAGGCAACACAAGGATATGTATTAAAAGTGCCTGAGAAAGAGCACAACAAAGTAAACACGATGTATACAAAATGTGCATTAGGCAAACAAAATGAAAGAGAGCTAGCAAAAAACAACCACTGTCCCCTTAGTTGGAACCCAACCAATCAATGAGCTTATCATGGTCATAGACCCTAACCCAATCCAAAAGGATATGTATAAAGGAGGACTTGATTGCATGTTCCAACTATTCTGCATTTTCAAAAGCACTCCAATTTCTTTCCATTCATAGCATCCAAAAAAAGGTATAAAAAAACGACTCTCCAAACTTTCTTCTGCTTTTTTCCCTACAAAAGAGCTATGCCAACTCTGTAGAGTTTCTCTTTCATAGGAGTACAATGTGACTTAGAACAGGGAAAAATCTAGCTGCCACAATATTCTCATTGTGGAACAATGAAGTAGCATATGATCAACTGACTCTTCTTGCCCTTTACACATGTAGCATATATTCAGCATACTCCAACTCCTCTCAAGTTACACATTTGGTTGAGCTCTAAGTAGGGAGAGGAAGTTGTTTTTTGTTTCTCTTTTTTTATGCTTGCCTTTTGGTTTTGATGGGGTTGTATATACTTTGGAGTGCCTGTTTTCTTGGTGCTGTTAATATATTTCCTATTTGCCTATCAAAAAAAAAATGAATACCTAATTTTGTTAATATATTTTCTGTTTGCCTATCAAAAAAAAAATGAATGCCAAATTTTTCATAGAACTGCTAGTGCACATAGAAGGGAATTCATGGAATCAAGCTTAAGGTTGATGGGGTTTGATTTTATGATGTGAAATGACATAAGTTGGGGTTTTCCAGTTTCTTTCATTGCTTGCGTACAGATTTGGACATTAAAAAACCTGTTCTTGAGGGGTTACCTTCTTGGCTACTGACAAAGAGGACAAAGGTTAACTTTGAAAGGGGCTATGATGAGAAGGTTGTTTTGGTTGCATTGTATGATCGTGGAGAGGATAAAGCCCCAGCTCTTGATTGTTTCACTGTGTCCATTTGGAAACAAAATTTGGAGGTAGCCAGAGATATTATTGGCTTGGCTTTTTGAGGCATTTTTATGTTTCTAGGACTTTGGAAAAAGCTCAATTGCAAAATTTATTGTGCGAACGCCTAAAAAAGGAGGGGTAGAGGAGATAAAGGCATCTTTGGCCTATAGCTTGGTTGTGAAATTTTATAAGGTGTTTGGGAAGGTCATTTCTAATCCCAAAATGCTTTTGTGGAGGATCAACAAAATCTGGTGGTGTTTGTTTTTTAGCTAAATAGAAGAAGTCAAAATATTTAGTTTTTTCTATTCAGTTAAAAGTAATATATTAATATCAAGCAACATAACTAAAACGAACCTATTGATAATAAATTCACTTTAGTTATGTTGATTGATATCAATAGGTTACTTTTAACTGAATAGAAAAGGCCGAATATTTTGGCTCTTTCTATTCAGCTAAAAAACAAACATCACCTCAATGTTATTCTGATTGTTGGTGAAGCTATTGTTTGAAGACTTGGGAGGTTGAGAGTAGGGGTGGCGTGTAAATTGGATGTAGAAAAGGCTTAACCCTTGGCTCTATCCAAGGGTTAAGGTGGGGTATGGTCTGAGTGTGGAGATCTCACATTTGTTATTTGTCAATGATATGGTGTTATTTTGCTACACTAATAGAGAGCGTTTTTTATATTTTAGATGCATCATTGCATCCTTCCATTTGTTGAAGCTATTTCTGGGTTAAAATTTCAGATTAGAGAGTAATTTTGGAGAGTGTTCTTATTCAACTGGGGAATTTAGGGAATGTGGAGACACTGGCGTCTATGCTCAAGTGTAAAGTGGGCCATGTGCTGGCAACCTATTTGGATCTGTTGTGAATGGGTTCATGATTCATCAATTAAGACTAAATCAGTATGCTTTTGAGAAAAGAAAAAACCCATCATCTTGTAAGATGCAATATCTTTCTAAGGAAGAAAGACTTATCCTTCATTAAAGGAATCCTTTTGACCTTACCAGCTTACTTTGTCCTTTTTTGTAATGCTACCATCAGTTAGGAACATTTTATAGAAGCTTCAAGGCTTTATGTTGCAAGATGGGAGGAAAATTGGAAAGCTCATATACTAATAGACTCTGTTTTTTCTGCAAAAGAGAATATGGACTGGGGATTAGGAGTTTACTTGTTTTATATAAGACCTCTTTAGGCAAAAGGTTTTGGAAGCTTGCAGTTGATAGAGGTTATGGAGGAATATTTGTGGCGGGGTAAGTTTGGAAAGGAGGGGATGGTCAGTGCTTGGGGGTGGGCAGGAAATTTGGGTATGTGGAAAGCTACAAGTAGAGGATGGAATGATTTCAGTGTGAGGTAATCCTCCTGAAGGATTGTTCTGTGGATCTTTCCAGTATAGCTGCAAATAGAGAAGTGCTAGTAGTTGATTCCCAGTGTTTGGAGGAAGACATCCTTGGAATCCAAGGGTCATTAGCAGCATCCTTTTAAAACAAAATAAATAAATAGGTAAATATTTTCATATTCCATGTCTTAGAACTACTATTCAATGAAGAAACCTTTTTATTCTGTATGATGGGTGTGGCTGCTTTAGTTTGAGTTGCATGTTAGTATTATCCTTGTGGTTTTGCTAGAGGCATTAGTACAGAATACAGAGAGTAGGCTGCATCTTGATGAGTAATTTTATAACCAAGTGATTCATATGCTTTCAGGTGACCAATCTAATTGGGCAGCTGCTTGGTTCCAATCGCCCACCAATGTGAATGTTAGGCTTGGCCCTCATTCAAATTTGCTGAGACTTATTTCCATGAATTACATTGAAGTGTATTACTATCTCAGGCAGCTGCAAGGGGAATGTAGGTTGGAATTGTTGCATTAGTTCTGCCAAGCTCATTGTTTTTTCAACTATACAACGTCATGCTAGTTTGTTATTCAATTACGAAACAATGGCAGCTTTACGTTGATGCTGCTTCTGGCTATAAGTCTAAAAAAAATTTCAAGTTGCTGAAAAGTAGTCCATTTATAATAATTCTCTCTGTGATATGCTTTGATATCCCAGAAGGTACTCACGAGGGTTCATTCTTGGTTTCAAAGTTTTCGTTTCCCATGCAAAAGCTTCTGTGATTCATCCGTACTTTTTATTATTAGCAGAACCAGGTTAGAATTATGAATGATAAAGAATAAGCGAAGATATGTTTGGATGGAAATTTGCAGGGATTCCCAGAATGCTGTTTTCCAGCAATTTTACTTCATCCAATATGTGAATGGGATTTACCTAGAAATGGCCTATTTCTAATCTCAGATTCCTCGTGCCTTTTGCTGGGGCCCATCTCGGCCTGAAGGCTTGGCCCAGAAGTCGAGGGCCTGCCTTTAGTCCCAGCATTCAACACTTGAGGCCCAATTGAGCTCTGCACTAATGTCAAAAAGTTAAAAAATCTGCCGAGGGAGGGAGCTCAAAACGTACCGAAGTAGAAAATGAACTTGAAAGAATTCAATTTAAGAGTCAGACGTCCAAGTCGATAGTCCGAACACTATTGGGATGTGGTGTGGAACCACATGGATCCAACACCCTGATCCCGTAGTTGAAGCACATGGGTGGCTTTGGGCAACTTTTATCTTCAACCTTTGATTTTGATCCCTGGCAGAAAACCGTATACTGAATCCTGATTTAATCATTTTGGAAGCAATAAAACCATTGTACAAAGGCTGGTAAAATCCATCTCTTAAAGGACACTCTGTCATTCAATATTGAGCCCAAAATCTCTTCATCATCACACGGTGTGTGGATATCAGCAGGAGACGAGAAACAAGGCAAAGTGACAAACACAAGGCAAAGTGCAGTGGGAGCTCCTAGATCAAAGGATGAGGGTCAAAACATGAACCCAAAACCAACAAATACATGTTACAATCAAGCCTCTGGTGCTGCACAAACTTTTAATGCCAAATAGAAACATAAGGACATAGATACAAGGAGTGTTTAAAAGAAAAAGTAAGGAGCCCAAAAAAAACAAAAAATAGGGAAAAAAAACCTATACACTTTCATTTTCTATTTCTTTTGGCCTCTAAGGATGTGCCATCTTTGAGTGTTTCCCGAGCATCATTGTCCATACCAAGGCTGAAGAGTGCGGCAGCTTGAAGATAGAAGGCAGTTGACCAATCAGGGGAGACTACTTGTGCTTGCATTGCATCTCCTAGAGCTTCTTGTGGCATCTCATTCATCAAGTAACACAAGCAACGTCTTGCAAACACAGTTGGTGACACCATGGTCCCACCATCAATGAACTACACACAAAAAAGGATCGAGCAAATTTATTTCTTATCATGCGAACCACCTATACAAAGTAAGGCTTCAATTATGACCACTTGGAACTTGAATAGGGTTTTGTGCTAAACACCTATGACACTGATCTCAGGAGATTTTCATAAGCTGATAAGAGATCACAAACTTCAAAAAGCTCATTTAATTCAGCTGATGAAAAGTAGAACTTCTCATATGACCAATTGTTTATAAACAAAATCCCCACTCCCACAGTTGACAAAGTCTAAAGTTTATTTCCATGATGCAGGAAAACAGAAGCATGCATCTAATTGCTCTAACAATTTCTTTAGTATTTTATTACTGTAAATTGATGTTTAATTTATGCCTGATCATGTATTTCAGCCTGTATTAATTTTTGGGCAGCAATGCTTACTTAAAGATGCTGTAGTTTCAGACGAATCACTTACTTGTGTGTAACACTCAATTGCAGTGGTGAAGTCTTTAGCTCGAAATGCAGTGTCTCCACGCTTCTTAGAATTCAGGGTCTCCTGTATTTGATTTGTCCACATTTGGAAAGACAGCTGCACAGAATGGAAAATTCAAAACATGGGGCATTGAATGATAGCGGCTGGGAGAAATCAAGTTCAAATTCACTAAAAACAATCTGCTAATACAGATGCAAGTAATTGAAGTACTTTCACGTTAGGCTTGAATCATGAGATGATGCATTGCAGATAAATTAAGATGTTTAATTTGGCATGCCATGTAGGATCTCCAAATTGAAACTAAATTATCAAAGGGTCTGCCAGAATGGTAATCCTAAACACACAGAATATACCATGACAATGCGTGGCATACCTAACTAATAAAAAAGTAACCTAGGTGACTTTCTATACTAATTGTCATAAAGCATGCTGTTAGTTAACCTAATTTTCTATACCTAACTAGTGAGTTTAAAGACAAATTAAGTACCCTTCCTAATTAAGCATGCTCTTCAATTTCCAAATTTCTATTTTGTTTGGGTGCATGAACTTATGATTTGGCCAAGACCAATCTTTCCTATTGTACATAGTTCAAGTTAAAAATGACAGGGGAAGCTACAGACTCATGATTGAACAAGTAGAAGATATACTGGAAAAGTGGGTGGTAAAAGTTGTAATGGTTTATACAATAATATGCACAAAAAAAAAAATAAAAAAAAGTGTTTCTAAAAGGTAATTGTTTCAAATAAATTGGTAAATAACCAATTAATGAGCAACAAGATAAAAATAACATTTAAAAAAAATAATTGAGGATTTGATTTTTGCCACTTTTTTCTTTTTCTGAAGTAGAGGATCAAATTCAAATCACTAACCTCATTCGCCACCCCTTCATCATCCTTGTATCCAACCTTCTCCAATATTTCATGAATTGCAGTCAGATCCATTCTTGAGCACGCTTCACCTAGAGGCGTCAAAGGTAGCGTTTCTGCTGGGGATACAGTTTCTTGTTGAATACCCATCAGAACGTATGATGGTACCTGCTATGAACCTTGATGAGAAAATATATAATATCTTCGAAGTAGTCCTCATTCAATTCTAATAATGCAAACCAGATTTAAACAAGAAGTCAGGCTTGGCAGAGTAATGCACTGCTGAAGCAAAGATTTCAGTGTGAGTCTGTATGGGAATTATTGGTTGATATGCACTAGTTCATCAAAGCCATGAAATTGCACCAACCAAACGCTTCTGTCAATAGTCTCCTTACGACTAGATTGAAGTCCCTACAGTCTTCATCGCAGACCAAATTCAACAGTTACTGTTAAATGATCAGGAAGATTCCATATCATCCAGGCGCCAAAATTTTGATGACTTAACACAGTTAATCAAAGATTAAAACTGTCATATACAGTTCCACTGATAGTTTAATATCAAATATATGCCCTATATAGGGAGAATGGGAAAATCTATATCCCAATCCTTCCAACAAAATTTGTAAGTTTCTGTGAAGAAATATACAGAAAAAGAATAGCCTTGTTCCTTAAGCATGGATAAAACAGTAGGTACTGATAGCTTAGAGCATTCTATAAGACATTGCACACAGTAGAGTAAAGCTGTCAGCTCAAGACTATAAAGGCATAGGCAGAGGTCCACATGGATCACTTGCAGACTTGCAGTTACAGGGCATACCTAGTTCCTTTATCAAATGAAAATACTGAGGCATTGAATATTTTAAAAAATGCTGGCAGGTGCCCTGACACAGGCCTCCCACCCTATAAAAATAAAATAAAGAAAGAAATAAAAAATTAGCAAAAACAAAAATCTTCCTATAGGTTGGATACAGGTACGGAATAAAGAAGTGAAGTGTACCTCAGTTTCTTTTTGAAGAGGAGTCAGAGAAGTCACAAGAGATCTAGCATTTGGCCTCTCACGGGGCTCATACTGTAAGCAACGTGAAGCTAACCGCACTAATTCAGTTCCATCATCATTTGAGAAATGGCCCTCCAAACATGAGTCCATTAACATCAGAAAATTCTTGCCACGTATCAGGTCAAGTGCCTGCAGAAATTAAATAGGGGGGAGTATCTACATCAACTTTCTGTAATCTAACAAAATTCTTATTTTTTATTTTTTATTTTTGATAACCGAGGAACCTTCCATGTTCAAGCTATGGAGACCCAAACCTTGCAATGCTGACCAACCCCACCACAACCATCACCAAGTAATCAAAGGCAATAAGTTGACAAAATTATAATCATTCTTGTTTATATTTTTTATTTATTGCCCTTTTAAGTGTTGACAATGAGCCAGATGCATGTGGTTGCAACTTTAACCACATTTGAAATATTTAACTCAAATACAAGCACTTGAGCAAAAACTAATTAAACAAAGGCAGTCAGTGCAGAGAAATTCTAAGTATTTCAACTCATTTTGATGGTTCTAACATTTAAGTTACATAAATGTTGCTGAAGCTAAAACTAATTAAGGCCAAATTGGTACTCAACCTTAGGGATTAAATGCAAGAAAAAAAATGCGCTAGACTTGAACCTCAAATAAATGTTAAACATCTCAAAATATTTTTTATAAGCGCACAATACACATACACATACACACACACACATGCTCCAAATTACACAGGAAGTATACAAAGAGCACCAATTAAAAGAACAAAAAAGAGAGACATAGGTCCGTCACTCTTCTACTTCAAACCCCACCAATCAACAAAATCCACCATAGACATTGATGTCTCCTCTATACAATGCCTAATACATTCCAAAAATTTACTCAAAAAAGGATTCGAGAACTTGCTCTGACGGTTCCATATTGTCAAAAGACCTATTTCGTTCTCATCAGATTGTACAAACTAAAACACAAAGGGGCAATCATCCAAATTCTTTTCACCAATACCTCAAATTCAATGCAATAAAAAGGATGGATTTGCAACTTTTACAAATTATCCTTTTTTGAATAATCATCTTTAACAGAAAATGCAGGGGAAAAATTGTGCATAACATACAAACTAGTTTGACAGTGAATAAGCATAAAAAATCCCCATAATCTAGTGGAATTTCAAGGGCCATAGCTGCTTGCTCATCTCTGTTGCAGTTGAACTCACAGGCACAAAATCAGTTCTTGCTTCTTTATATACACCTAGATTTGAGGCTTGTAGCTTTTAGATTAGTGTGCATTTTATACCATCTTATCAAAGTAATTTCATCACAAAGTTGCAAAATGGAACAGAATGATCAGTAATGGAGCATGAATGCTTGAAACTTCTGAACAATTTATGTGATATGAACAAGCCATCTCAAAGGATATAAGATGTCAGATTATGCATACAGATTGATGTAAGACAAGGATGCCCTAGCATTCCATTAGAGTACACATCATAAACAAACTAGGATTCATGATAATTAGTTATACCTAAATTGGTCCAATTATGCCTGTAATCAGTTCAGTGTGTTTGCTGCACCAACTTATGAAGCAATTACATGACTTCTTTGATAAACAGAACAAACAGATTCATAAATGGAGCATGAATTCATCTAGACTTCCAAAAAAGATATAAGGCATGGGCAAGCAATCTTATAGGACCTAAGAAATAAAGTTATGCATATAGATTATCTGAATGCAAGAAATGGTTGCCCAGTTCTCATTAGAATAAACATAAAAAAACTATGATCCACGATAGCTAATCCTGGTCTAAGCATAAGAGGTTAGGGAAGCAACTACTTTGAAAAACAGAACAGATAGATTCATGAATGGAGCATAATTCATGGAAAAGTGATATGATGTGGGCAAGCAATCTTAAATGACCTAACAGATCAGATTATGCAATACAGATTATCAGAATGCAAGAAATGGCTGCTCAGTTTTCCATTAGAATGAACAATAAAAAAATTAAGATCTGTGATGCCTAATCATGCTCTAAGTAGCACTGGTTAGGCAAACAACAACTTGACTTTTTTAAAAAACAAAACAGAAGGATTCATGAATAGAGCATGAATTCATGTAGACATCCAAAAAAGTGATATGAAATGGGAATTTTAAAAGACCTAAGATATCAGATCATGCCTGCAGAACATCTGAATGCAAAAAAATGGCTGCCCAGTTTTCTATTAGAATAAACATCACAAAACTAAGATCTGTGATAGCGAATCATGGTCTAAGTAGCACTGGCAGGCCTTTGAACACTTCAATTGGAATCATTTTTTAGGATGCTCCAATTTAGATTTTGAGGCTCTAACAACAGCAGAAACATAAGTTGAAGCAAAGTTTCTGAAAACTGCAGAAGACTGTGGAGCAGGATATATTGTTTCTCTCTCTATATACTCGTGCTCATTAGTCCAATGTTGCATTAGATCACCAGCAAACAAGCTGACAATGGAAGCAGGCAAAAGAGGATAAAAAGAGTTGTTTTACCACCCCATACTCTTAAAAGTGTCATATGGCCTAGAAATCCCAAAATCAGTCCAGAAGCACACTCAAGTGGATGAAATCTAAGTCCCAAAGTCTGACCTTCTTGTTAGTCAGAAAAAAAATGGTCAAATAATTTTTTTTATTAAAAAAAAAATTGCAGTGTGAAAGTGGAAGTTATGTAATAAACTACATGCTGACATTTAGGCAGTAACACGATGCAAGCTCATTTTTTAATAGACATGATTAAATCCTAACTTAATTTCTCTAGCAAAGAGTTTCCACAGAATGTCAAGAAAATCTGTGCATGCTTCACCACCAATGAAAATTAGTAGAGGGAATGGAGCTTACATGGCTTGGGGGGATATGTTTTCCACTGAGAAGATCAAGCAATAGTGTGCCAAAGCTGTAAACTACACTTTCAGCAGTCACTCTACCTGTCAAACGGAAGCATACATCACCTCAGTTAAAGACTTGCAAATGCATAAGAAATGTATATCATACATGTATGATATTGAGATAAACAGGAAATAGGAATATACTTGGGTTTGTGATCCTGTTATTCACAATCATTCTAATCTGTCTTTGATGTGCGAAATAAATACTCCTTTGGGTTTGCATGAAAGCATTTAATTTTGAAAAAATAAATTGGTATACTGAACAAATCAACATGCATATTGGAACAATTGCTTAGTTTTAAATGATTTTAGTGTGAGTGATTGTGTCATGCTCTTGACATCACTCTCTAATGTGGCCATGCAAATTTGTGAACTCTCTAGTTGGATGTTGGAAAGAAAATATTGATAAATAAAAATTAGTAGAAAAAGTCTCCCCACCTGAAATTAGTTGAGATCCTCAATTTTGATCAATGATAGAAATTGTTCTTATTATTATTGATTTTAAATAAATTCTTGCCAACAACAAACTCCAATTGGGATCCACAAGCTTATGGGGTTTGTTGGAGGACAAGGTTTAGGGCCTGATACAAATACTTCCATGGTAACTTAATAAATTATAATGTGTATACCTTAGGGCCCCTGCTAATGATAATGAAAATATGATATCTTTTGCGGCCAGAAGCCTAAGGGACAAGAAATGGGTGCTAATGTTTAGCCTAGCCTAAGAAAGAAAGATACTTTCTCACTAAATAGTAGCTTAGGGGTTCCCAGCATCCCCAGCCTTTTTCCTTTCCTGTAATGTTCAATGTTGGTAGTAGTTGCAAAATGCCTAACATCCTTATTCACATTTTCAAGTTCTTTTAACATACTGCAATGGCAATAAAACAAATAATGCTGCATGCCCTTTGCATGTGAAAAGAAGATCATTATAACATCACATAGCATTCCACTAGCTATTACCTGTTCTCAAGTATTCTGGGGGGGTGAAGGCCAAGTTTGTACTATAGCTTTTGCCATCTCTGCTATTCTTCATAAGGCCAAAGCAGGAGAGCCTGGGATTACCATCCTGTAAAATGTTGATTCACCATGAGTGGACTAAAATAACAAACTGAAAAGGTCAGTAAACATGACAGTGAAAACGGTGAAAGTACCTGATCAAATAAAACTCTGTAAGCATTCAGGTCATGGTACAATGCCCGCCCTTTACTACTGCAGTATTCCAAAGCTTGTGCCAAATAAAGAGCCACTCTCAGCCTCATTGCCCATTTCATGGGCTGTGCCTCCCCTAAACCAAGTCAATCAATGCCAATTAAAGCAACATCAATTTTCCAGGTAATAAATTACCTACCATATTCTAATTATTGAGGAATACTGCCCCTCACAGTCCCATCACTTCATTATTTATTTAAAACTCAAATCACCAACAACAGATTTCCCATTGACGTTAGAAAAGGTTCTGCCACACCAAATTTCAGATTTTCCTGAAAAGGGTGATTTTCAGGGAAAAGGGTGTTTTTGCTGACAAAATCGGTATGATATAAAAGTGGTGCAGTGATAGTCAGTGGGTTACTTTTGTCACTGCTACCATTTAAAATCCAAATTTTGGATAATAACTCGGTACAGTTTGGAGTACTTTCTAGTGGGCACGCTTCCTTGCCATATAAATCCTTTTATTCATTTCATTTTTGGGGCTGTGTGCGTCGCAGTGCACACATCATGCACATAACATCACCTAGTAGAAAGCAAGAAATGCTTAATAAAATTTGTTAACAAAAAGCCATTCACATTACATGCAATACATTTTACCGCAACAAATTCAAACCATAAGAAGAGAGAGATCTACTAAAGAATTGGTGAAAGAAATTTACAATGGAAAAGGTGCTTTGAGAGAGTTTCATTAGGCATGAACTCCGCAACAAGCAATCTCTCTTCCCCTTCACAGCAACATCCAATCAAATTTGCCAATCGCTCATTTCGAAGCTGCCCCACTGCTCTAGCTTCTTCCTAAAATACAACCAAACGTTTGCTTAGATAAAAACAAATAAAAATAATGTTTCATTTCCTTCCTTAGTGAAGGTAGGAATAAACCAGGGAAGCCAAAACCTCAGCTCACCCATCCTAATATGACTGTTTAGAAACAAAAGCAAGATTAGACACAATATTTCCCCCTTTCCCTTTCCATGATTTTTTTTCAGCAACCAAAAAGAGGTTACGTCTAACTATCTAAACAAAGGAAAATTAAGCCACATAAAATTAAAATCAAAGTAACAGAGCACAAACCAGGAATTGCCGAGAATCGGGCCAAGCGGACTTATTGAAACGTTTAACAGCGATCCAACGGTCATCTTCGAGCTTTCCTTTGTAAACAACATTGGGAGCTTTCTCACCATGCTCTGACACGATATTATCAGAAGAAAATCCCAACGTCGCAGCTCTCAGTTGGTCCAAGCTAAACTCTCCGAAACTAGGCAATGAGTCCCCTTCATTTTTGCCTCCGTTCTCTGGATCAAACGACGCCAAAAACCCTAATTACCATAACAGAATCGACGAACACCCAACCACCTGATTCCCGAGAAAACCAGCGAAAGCAAACGAAAACGCCTTATATAATGGCATCCTCTCTTCACCATTATTAAGCACTTCCTTTTCCTCTAACTCATTTTTCCCCCAGAACCAAACAGACGGGAAAGAAAACCTCGAGAAAAAAACCGAGAGCACGAGAAACACTTACCGAGATCGAACGAATCCTGGCTGTTTGATTTGAGATGCGGCCACCAGCAGAGCGAGAATTTGGAGCAGCGAGCTCCCATTGTCGGAATCGAAAATTCTAGAGACAGAGAGAGAGAAACACAACGGATCAAATCTCTCTCTGGCCTAGAAGTATAGGCCTTGCTTGAAGACAGAGAAAACAATGAGAAAATGAGGGAAAGAGAGAAGGAAAAATCAAAGGAAGAATGGCATTGTTTGTTTAACGAGAAAAAGAGAGAGAAAACTTTTTGGATCCAAGGTTTCTCTCTCTTTCTGTCCCTCTTCCTGTTTCTCTCTCTACATTTCCGTTTTCAGCTTTCCTCCACTTTTCTGAATCTCTCTTTCTCTCTCTCTCCACCTCATCATTCCCTCGTTTCTGCTTTTCCCTCCCCTGTTTTATTCTGTTTTTCTAGTTTCTTTTCTGTTCCAGATAGGCACTCCACTGCACTCCCACGCTCCATTCCACCGCGTACACCTCACCACAACCCTGAATAAGCCCTTCTCGGAATTGTCCAAACTGGCTCTTAAATGTACAATAGCTTGGGTGCTACACCTTTATTAGTAATGTTCTCTAGCTACCATTTTAAAAAATAATTATATAAATTAAAATGATTAAAAATAAAACATAAAATATAAATTTTATTTTAAAAAATATTAAAAATATTTCAGATTAAAAATTTTTTTTTTCGAAAACAGTCATAAGCAGGCCTAAAAGTCTGTCACCAAATTTTTTGTTTTCATTTTAAGAATTTATTTAGTTTTTTAAATCACTTTTATTTTTTCAATTGCTTAAAAGATATGAAATAACTACTTCTTTCTTAAAGGAAAAAGAAAAAAAAATTGAAATTGCTCCATTATTGGAGGAAGGTTTAGCACGCGCATGATAGCGCGTGGGACAGTAGGTCGTTCATAGTGTTCATGATTATTTTCGCCACGTCTTTGAACTGATCGGGGATTGAGAGAAACGATTAATCGCCGAATCACGTTGCATTCATGTGGGTCAAAGTCAAATGAATCAACGGCGTGAATGAGACCATCTTGGACCATAGTTTTGGTAAAGTTTTGAATTAAATAATGTGCAGTCATTGTCATCATATCCTCCTGAAAATAGGCTTCCACTTGGGACTTTATTATCATTATCATTAATTAATTTATTATTTTATTTTTAAAATAATATAATATTCAAATAATTAATTTTAAGAATGAGTGTATCTTAATGATTTTGTAGCACATAGGGAGAAAAGGTTTTATACTTTAGGGTTGGTTAGGATATAAACCGAAAAGTTTCTACTTTTTCACAAAAGCTCTGGCCTGAATTTTTCAATGGTTTATGCTATTTTCTGTTTCAGATGTTTGCAGACATCACATATTTTTTTGTCTTAGAACTCAAATATCTATGCTGCTCAAAATCTCAATTCATCAGGTCCAACTATGTATTTTGTACTAATTTTAAAAAATATTTTAAGATTTTTTAAATGACAAAAAAATTCAAATATTAGAAAAATTGTAAATATTTTTTAAAATCATTATAAAATTAACTCTTAGAATCGTTTGACTGTGATTCTAAAAAACATTTTTAATTTTTTTAATAGTTAAATTTTTTTATCATTTAAATATTAGAAATATTAAATATCCCCACTAAAATATCTCTCTTTATATATATATATATGGCCAATCGGATAAAACAATAGAACCGGATTGGGTACAAAGCAATGAGATTGAAATATTCACATGATACCATCTCATTGGTTATGTATCGATAGTATGTATCCATTGGGGACTCGAGCGGGACCTTAAAATAAAATAAGAAAATAATAGTAAGGAAGAAGATGTGGCTGAAATGATGGAAAAGGCAGTGAGTGTGAGCCGAGGCTGTTGTAGATAAACTTTTCCAGCTCAACATGTAGCTTGAAAAGAAAGAAGGAAAATGAGTGAAGATGGGCCTCGCATTGCCATCATCTAACGCATGCAAGAGACCCCCCACAAACACAACTGGTCTCCATCCCCTGGGGAAGCCCACATGGCCAACCAATACCACCCATTATGGAATGTCACCACAGGATTTCAGATATTTGCTGATTTCCTGTCTCCCTCCTCCTCTATACTATGTACCAATAAGGAAACTTCCAAGGGTAAATAAATCACCATGGTTTGGTCTACCAGTAGACCAAAAGAGGCAAGAAGACTAAATCAAAGACAAAAAAAATGGCTCAAAAGGGGAAGCTAGAGAGAAATGTGAATGGGAAACCTACAGGTTTCTGTCAAAACAGAAGCAACTTTGCATGATTGCATCATCTCTCCTTAATCAGTTCATCCCAATAGCTAAAAATGTATATAAAACTCCATTTTAGTAAGAATTAGAAGTAGTCATATGGTCAAAATAAAGTTCATATGATACTGAATCAGTGGGTGTAATGCTTTTTCATTTATTGCAGGCAGGAAAACCGATGTTTCAGTCACAAAAGAAAATGGGGTACATGCATTTGTTTTTTATAGCAAGATTTGCAGCTGAGCCAGATTTTAAATGAAGTGCATCCCACTGGTATAATGATCACTTCTTTTTTCCTTTCCACATATGTGATATATGTATGATATTAGTAGGGCAGGGGGAGAGGACATGCAACATGAGATAAGAGCAAAAAGGAAAGAGAACAGTCCCGTAACCCTTTGATGCAGAGTAAAACTGAGAGGAGTCATGTGATGGAACTGAGTTTTGTCTCCGATGTTCTTTCACATCCTATAAAGAGGATTTGCATAGAGAAAAGCATAATAAAAGATGGGAGTGGTGGCCCTTGTTGTAGGGCACAAGACAAGAAGCATTATTTAATTGTCACCATTGCCTCATGCCAGCCCCATTGTCTTTGACAAGCCTCACATGCCCACCTCGTATCACTGATATTACAGAGATTTTTTAAAAGAGAACAACCCTTGTACTTGTTGGCCTAATCTCTCTTTTTCTACTCCATAAGTTTCTCATACATTTAGTTCATGAAAATTCAGGCGAATGTATAGAGACTATCAGATAAGCATGAATAATAAATCCCAACCAGCATATGTAAATAATTTATATGATATTATTGTAGATGATACATCGTACCTCAGAAAACTGCTTCTCTTTTGAGTCTGTGACTGTGACCCCATCAAAGTGGCATGGTCCCCAGCACACTTTTGCTGCCACACAATAATTCATGATCATCATTAGACGAGAACAGCTCACTCACAATCATCACTTGAACAGAACAGCTTACTCAGCTCATCAATTTTTTGCAACAAAGTTCGAGTAATTTACTAACAACATGACAGTGAGATTCTACGAAATTAACAACTGAAAACAAAGGGATGGGAAAGCAAGAAGCTGCATTTGAGAAACCGGGATGGTTCATTTCATTTTTTAAGAATTATACAGATGGGGTTTCTTGGTCTTGAGAAAAGGTTGTGGTAGCATCAGTCTAGGTAAGAATTGTGGTACATATCCCAAACCAAGTAACAGCAGCATGGCCATCTTCAGCTACTGCTGCTGTTTCGTTAGAATTCACCCCTGTATCAATGGGGTCATCCATCACGGGAGGCAACATTTGTGAAGTTTGAATCCCTAAGGATATAGCTTTACACAGGAGTAATAGGTGATTTGAAGTAACATTGGTTTTCTATACTAAATCTACAGTGTATATGGAATTCCCATTAGGGAACTTCTTGTGCTCTTCTTTGTTCTTGCCATCCTCATCTTTGGCACTCAATGGTAGCAGTGGCAGAGATATAGTTCCAGGGGATCGGTCGGGTAGTTCTGCAAAAAAATAGGCAATACAAAGAGTCAATGCTACAGTTTACATGAATGTATAACATGGGCGTCTCTTTTCTCAAGAATGAAAAGGGAAAAAACACGAGAATGATCCTGTCCTTTGTAAAGCAACTGCATTCTCATCCTCTATTGCTTGAAAATTTTGTTTTTTTTTTTTTTTTGGAATTGTGTTTAGCTCTAAACAAATCATTTCAACTCCACATAAATACAACTCTTAACTCCGACAAGGCACATTCATACAAGGTGAAGAATCTTATCCAAAATGAAAACTATTTTTGCAATTTAGAGGTAAGATAAAGAGATGCTGCCACGATGAATGATAGAACCTTGTTTCAACATATAAAAATCATTAAAAAAGTTGATTTCAAATAGACTCTAAGAGAGAAACCTTGAGTAAATAATGCTAAAATGAGGAAAATAAAATTATAGTGCTGACCAGGCAATTTATTGTCAACAAAGAATACCACCAAACTTACAGTGTACCTGCATAGAATCAAACAAAACAACGATAACAAAGAGCAGAACAGTGTTCCTCAAACTATTATTTAAAGAGCAGAACAGTATCCTCCTTTTACCATGCAACAACAACGTCAACTGTGTAATGCTTGCGAGAAGCTATAATCAAGAGGCTCTGAATCACAGCAATTAACCAAGAAAATTGCTTAATACACCTGTGAGAATAAGCCACAAAAGTGCCAACAGAATCAATAGAATACTACACATCCACTTAACCACGAGCCACTGAGTTTTCTATATGCCTGATGATAAAAGCTGTTTTGTTTCAGTATACATTAGCATTTGCAATTAGGAAAATAACATAACATAAAAATTGTTATAAAGAGATGTAAATGCACCTAGTACAAGAAAAAAATAAAAAATGAATTACCTCTTGGTACCATATTTTTGATATGTGAGAACAAATACTAAGGTAAAGATCATGTGAGATGAAAATATCAAGTCACCACAGCCATATATAACACCTCGGGGAACTGTACATTGATACAATCAAATGAGCATCATGGTGTAAATTGTGTAATTAAATAGAAATACTAAAAAAATCACAAAATCAAAATTTACAGTTAATTAAGAGAACTTCAAGTGCATTGTCAGGGAGAGGCAGCCTGGCAAGTTTTGAGCCCTGAAAGAGACAGTTGTACCTGATTGTAAACAATTGCTTTGATCACAATGAGTTAAACATAATGAATTAAAATTTTCCATGATAAAGCAGCATTAGCTGTTCTATCATTTTTACCTCCCGACAATGATAGTTTGAGCCAGGAAGCTGAGTTGAATAGAATGTGATGATCCGGAGAATTTGAGAAGCCTGAGAAAAATACAGTGTACTTAGAAGGAATTTTCATATAGATAGAGCATGACAACACAACCAAACTTTTACTTCAACTATTCTTTCAGCATTATGTACATATATACATTGAATGATGCAGAAGTGAAAGAAATGTTAAGCAAGTCAATAATGTTATGACTGATAGAATCCATTTTCCTGCTCTAGGTGTGAGTGAAAGGATCCTAATAGAAATCTTGAAAAAGAACATTTTCCTTCAGCAGGGTGGGAGCTTTACAGATGAATCATTTAATCTTTGTCCACTGTGCTGGAAACATTTCCTGACAGGTATTTTTAGACAGTTGATTGATATAGATTTATGGACAGCTTAGTTTTGTCAAATATGCAACACACAGACAGGTATCATCTAAGAGGTTAACTTTAGCAGAAAAATATTCTCGTTGTGGGAGAGTGGGTCCCTTTACTGTGTTCCCACCTTCTTGCATAATCAATTGAACGATTTTGCTTATGAAAATTCCCAAAATACAACTAATAGAAGGTCACCAAATATAGTTCAACAAAGGATGTACACATGCAGGTGACTCTCTACGTCTCAGAAAAAGAGAAGTGGGTAAATCTCTTTTGCAGCAATTAGCAATTGTGCATTGGCCTGTTTAACGGTTCCAGACATAAGCGCTTGCCCGCTGGACTGAAGTGAATATCGAGAAAAGAGAACCGACTTTTAGTCGTATTCATAAACATTGAACAAATGTATCATATGGAATCCACTTTAGTATCTCACAAGATAAACTCCATATTTTAGATGCACAATATTCTTTAAAAATCAGTTTTAATGAAGGTTGTCTTGAAGCAGTGCATTGGAGAAATTATACAAGGTGATTCTCTTGTGCTGTGACAGGAATATTTCTTAAAAGTCCTGCTTCATTGCTTCTTGCACACTGGTAATTTAATGGATATGGAGAGTAAGAAGTAACTTGAAGGCCTTTACATGTTTAGTATTTACTTCAGGTTTTGAAACTAAATTCAAAGTATTGGATAAGTTGATAGGGTATTTTGGGGACTGCAAGGAAACTTTATGGCATGCACAAACATTTATAAAATCTCAAAAGAAGTCTGGAAACTTCAAAAGATCCATTCATAAAATTGTGTGCCAAAAATTTGGTGCTCTCCTTAAAATATAGAAGAAAAAAAACTGATGACAGCATAACTCGTTGGTAGCTGATGGAACAGCTAGTTTGAACTATAAGCACAAGAGAAATAGAGAATCCACATCCCAATTTTTCAATGAAATATTCAATAATTTTTTCCCCTACTAGAAGCATTAAAAAAAACTTATTTATGCATGCCAAGCAGCCTTCATAATTTTTCTTTGCAAGGGAGATGGAGATCTGGCATATCTAAGGGAAAAAAAATTCAGAGGATGGAAATAGTACATTTATAAGCACCCTAAAGAACAATAAAGATGCTATACTATCATCTGTACTTACAACTAAAAAAGCCAGAACCCGGCACCATAGCAAAACTGTATAGATTTTCTTGCTCTGGAAAACAAAAGGGTGAAATGTCCACTGTAGCAGGAGATAACAATGTATTAGAATAAACAACAGTGGGAAACTTTGGATTCACATCTCAGCCTAGTAATGATAAATTCAATGACTTGTCACCAATAATAAGGGTAAAGAAATAATTAGATAAGATAGGCCATGATGAAAGCATGATTCAGTTATTCCTAACCTCAAAAAATGTTTACCGAAGACTGGAACATTACATGGCCTATTTTGATGCCAGCATCCGAAGCTAATAAATAGAAGAAGCTTTGCATACATCAATGTGATAAATGAGTTGTCACTTTTAAACATTGAAACATGACTATTACATCATTGTCTGCAATGGTACCAATCCTAGGTGGAATCCAGGTGTTAATGCATATTTCTATACAAAAAAACTGAAAGAAACAATCTTACCAAAATATTAGTTGACAATACAAAATTAAACTGAATATTAATAAGAAACGGACTATAAAACCTTACCAAGAGAAAGGAAAAAAAGATGAAGGTGAATACAGTCTCACTGATGTAAGCCTTGTCTTGACCAAGTTCCTGAAATGACACAATTTTAGGAGAATGGATACCAGTGTAATTTTACACTGTAGATTACAGGGTACAATGCAAAACCCAACAGTGGTACCCACTGGAAGAAGAAAGAACCCAGCATCCTGAAGTACTGGTCCAGGTCTATGTAAATAATGTACCCCTCGAGCAGCCAATCCATGAATGTACTGTAAATAGAACAAACCTACATACTATCAACATCCATATGATTCCAGATCTAAAAAAGTAACAAAGAAGGAAAACAGGAAAAGAAAAAGGATTAAAAGGAGAAGAAACATAACAAATATTGCAAATAGAGAAGCCACTGCATATGTGTAGAACCCACAAGAACCACATCAGCAAATCAATGAAAGAGAAAAAAATATTCTGTAATGAATAGTCCAATGTAATAAAAAAAAGTGTTACTAATCAAGATAGATGCACTGGGTTCCACAGCAATTTTCAACCTATCAGTCATAATGGAGAGAGGGGAAAAGAGGAATTTCTTCCCAAAGCCATTAGATGGAAGCCACTCTATTATATTCACAAGAGCAGCAAAACTGTAAAGGGTTATGATAGAAGCACTTGTAAAGGATCTAGCAGTTCTTCTTCAAGCAGAACCATGAGTTAGTCCAACAACATTGAAGTCACTATAGATAACAAGGATGTGTTAGATGAGAGCAACTATACCCGAAAAACATTGAGCCTCTCCCTAGATACAAGCAGCCTAGCAGTCTACATATGGTTCAACTTGCTGCAATAGCAGAATCAGGATGCCCAGGTATGTTATACAACCCATATTACTTCACCCCAGTGAATCAAAAGCTTCATTCCCAGGCTTATGGAAATAATTTATATTGTATCAATTAGTATCAAAATGTATCTTCGTTGCCATCATCTTCCCTTTTGTTTCTTTAATCAAACCACCAAAATACTAAAAAAAAAAAAAGTGATTAAGGAATGTGCCAGCAATATGGGAATGCACTGCAAACACCATGATGAAACTTGAAAGAACAAAATCCCAGTTCAACCCTCAGTCAAATAACAAATTAGGCCATTCCTGGATGAACAATCAAAATTGAATGAATGAATAGTACTTTACACAGCAATCCGAACTTACAAACCCATCATCTTGGGGCCATTGAAGAGAAACCAGAGTTTCATCAAACACTGACATTCCAAAATTTTTACTTTTGCAAGCAATAAAAGAACAATTTGATTAAAAACCATTCAAAAACAATCTGAAAACATCAATCTTTCGAAAACTAACATATACTCAGAGCTCAATGGGATGACCTGAAAAAAGAGTCCTGCCAGAAGAAGCTTCCACTTCTGGGCCAGCAGGGGAATTTCTAGCACCACCTCTCCGCAAATTCTTCTCCATACCTTCACAGAAAAGTAATCAAACAATCAAAATCATCAATAATACAATCACAAGGACACAGAAAACATATATAAATATGATCAGAGAGAGACCTTTGAAGCCCGACGAGTAATATAAAACGCCATTAGAGGAAGAGAATTGGAAGGTGGGCGTCAATTAGTGGAGAAACTCTGCGCAGAGCACAAGTCTCCACATGAAACACTGCGTTTTGGGGCCTCCGAATCGTGTACAGAGGTTGGTTTATTCGAGTCTTCTCTCCATGCGCGAGTGAAATTAACGGATCAACAATTTGAAAAGCAAAACATGATTAGTGTTGTTATCATACAGAATTTTGATCGAATTCGAATTCGAGTTTTTGAGTTTGGAAACAGAGATTTACAGTTAATTCAGTAGTTGATTGGTCTGAAACGCTGCGTTTGGTTCAAGTTTGTTGAAGAAAAGGTCACAGCTGGGTTTAGACTCTTGAGAGTATAGACGAAGATGGAAAGTGGGACGAAAATTCAAAGAAAAATGGAGTGTGATGTGCGGTGAGATGTGGACCGTTGATTGATTGATCTGACAAGTACAGTCCCCACCTTGGGCTGTTTTAGATTTTGGTCTTTCTTGAAATGGGCCTCAAATGTCAGGTTCTTAGCCCAAAATCTTTATGCAAAACGCCACATGGCATACGATGGTAGAAGAAACAATTGAACAACGGAAAATTTTGGGCATAACATCTTTTAATTATTTTTATTTATTTTTACTTTTTTTAGAGTTATTTTTAAAATAATTATATAAATATATAGAATAATTAAAAATAAAGTATTAAATATAAAAATTATTAAAAATAGATTAAAAATATTTCATATTTTTAAATAGATTTTTTTCTGTAAAACATAAAAAAATTATTCAAAAACTGCTCTAAAAAATTATTTTTTATAACTAAAAACAGTTATCAAATATGGTTTTACTTCTGTATCTTAAATATATCATTATGTTTAGATTGTTAAAAAATGTACAAAGACAGGAGAATTGGGTTAAAAAAGAGATAAAAGTGTTTAATAAATCAATTTTATAATTTAAAGTGATTTAATAACTTAAATTAAATATATTTAGTAAAATAACTTAATGATATGACTTAAAGTCAAAAATAATTTAAGTGATAAGTAAAATCAATTAATTTATTCTTAATTTTATCTTTTTACCACTATTTATCTTAATTATTTACATGATCTCCTAGTCCACCACCTTTATTATTTTTTAATCTCATTTGTCCTAATTATAATTTATAAAGATGAATATGTCAAAATTGATAATTTAAAAAACGTTTTAAGTTTATTTTATCAATCTTAATAATTAAAATAATAAATTTTAACTTAAATAATTTAACTTAAATCATTAAATAATAAATGTTAAATTTTACCAAACACTCACTCATATAAGTTTTTTCAAAAAGAAAAAAAAGAAAACAAAAACAAAAAATTATCTAAATATGACAATATAGTGCTTAGATACAAAGAAAAGAAATATATAACATCTCTTGTTTGTAGAAAGCAATTTTCAAAAAAGTTTAAAACAATTCTTAATTAAAAAAAATATTTGAATATAATGCAAAAGTTTTCAAATATTTCGCATAGTTTTAATTATTACTCAAAACAGTCTAAAAAACAATTCAAACACTTAAAATTTATTCTAAGAATCAAGCTATTTTCAAAATAAATTCTCAAAAAATTGTTTCTATACAAAATTTATCAATTATATTTTTAAAGTTATAAAACTAGAGCCTATATGGGAATTGGTTTTTAGAATTAAAAACATCGATAATTTTTTTTTGACAAAAAACTGTTTTCCTGTAATTTGTTTTGAAAATAAAATGTTTTTGGAGAATATATTTTAATTATTTTTTATGATTATTTTAAAAATAATTATATAAATATACAAAAAATGATTGAAAATAAAATATTATCGATAACATTATTTTTAAAAAATATTTTAAAAATATAGAAAACATAAATGGACTCTTGTTAAAACATTAAAAAAAAATTACTTTTAAAAACTATTCTCAAAAAACTTTTTTTTTAAACTATTTTTAAAAATATTCCTAAGCAGACCCTATTTTATTTTTTGTTTTAAGAAACAATTCCAAAACAATTTCCGAAATAGGTTTATTACCTTTTATGCTTTTCCCTGCTTTGGTTCACTGCTAAAAGTTAAAATTTGAAAACATGATGGCTTAATATGATTCAGTGTCTTTTTTGTTAATTCAGCTATTTATTCTTGGTTTGTTTGTCCCACTTTCCAATAATGTTCTAAATATAGCTTCAAAATCTAGGAAATTTACCACCAGAAACTGGCCTAGTGCCTTTGGCTCTAAGGCTTCATGAATTACTGAGACTGCAGAGTACCATTCACTCATGAATACAAGCTTATATTGATGAAAATACTATCTTCCAAGCACAGAGGACATTGCCTCTTCTGTAAGAAGTGGGTTCGAAGTTGCTATGGTCTGGGGGTAGCTTTCAATTAATACTATAACAGGCCTTATAAAATAAAATTACAGCCTGTGTTTAATTATATGAGATGCTTCATTCTGTGAATCTAGACTCTCCCCACTGGAGAAAGGGGTGGATATGAGACATAGCGTGCAGCAGCCTCTCCTTGGACCTGATTAGGAGCCTTTATTATGCCGTCGCTTCTTTCTTCAGAAGGGTTGCTCATTTCTGAGGGTTGCGTCCGGCTGTTCAAGACTGCTATACAGATGGAGAATGCCTGTAGAAGTGAGAGTGGTGAACTGAATTCAGCTGAATAGATGCCATCCTTGAATGAGGACATGCTGAATATAGGCTCGTCTGCTTCAACTCCTTCCTGCAGAAAGATAGAAGGGAGAAGTGAATTAGCAGAAACAAATGAAATATTGATTGAGAGGCAAATTGCTTGGTCCATGGAGAAACTAGGTACCAGTGAGAAAAGCTCAAATCTATCTGTGGTGGGTGGGCTTGGTTTCTTCCTGTGTTGATTCTGGTTGACAAGAACCCTCAGTTTGCAACCCATATCCCAACCGCCACAGTCGCATGATCCACCTGATTTCCATCTCTCAAGGAGCCGGGAAGGTTCTCCTTTATTGGGTAGACTATGAACACCGCTTGGAAGAATGACTTTTGTGATAAAATGGTCTTGGCTTCCAGCAAAGGGCTGATTCTGCACATTTTCCTCCCAAACAGGTTGACACTTCACCTCGGGAGAATTACCATTGGAAACACTCGCTGATAAATCATTGAAATAGCTGCTCTGCTGCTCATCTTTAATTGAACTTCCAGTGTTCTCTTTTGGGATCTTGACAACCATCGCTGCAAGCTCATCATTTGGCTGGATGTTTGATGTTTGCTCATCAGCCTGTCTTAGGTCGACAGCAAACAAAACAAATTCCCTCAGGCTGAATTGCTTTGTAGAATTGCATATTGTCAAACTGGAAAACTGAGAATCAGACACCTTCATCTGGGCAACAACATTCGGGATGTAACCATGACCTTTGCCTTTTTGTCCTTGATTTATCCAGCTTCTATTCTTTTTCTTGACTTCACTAATGGTGAAGAATGTGTAGATCCAGCTGTAGTCATCCTTCCCTATGGTAGACTTCCTCATTGTGGCAGCAAGAATGTCCTTGTCACCGTCAACTGCAAATGTAAACAGAGGAAGACCATTCTTAACTGCAACTTGTAGAAGAGCTTGCACTGGCAATGACCCATGCTTCTTATTCCGATAGGAATCATTGACATTGATTGTCCTACAACTGCTCAGATCCAATTTTACTTTTCCTGACCGTGAATTAGAAGAATCTAACTGTTCTTTGGATGATAGGCAGCTCCTATCAATTGATGTTGAATCCTTCTGTAAAGGCTCAGGAAACTGATGGCTGTTTCCTGCCTTTGGCTTCAGTAATGGGTCGAGTAATCTTCTCAGAGGGCTGGACCTGGCCCTGCTGGTAGCATTTTGTCCATCACTATAACTATCCATGCAGGCAGCCATAGCTCTATCCGGACCAGATTTTGTATCAACACGTGAAGAGCTCAATGGTGGTATAGCCATACCATCTTTGGAGCTAGAATTTCTGATTATCCTACTCATACTGATGCCAAACCGACGAGTAGGAGAAGAGTTTCTCACTTTTGCAGCAGCAACTGTGCCTTTCTTCAGATCTGATCCCTCAGAAGGTTCTCTTGCAGTTGAATTTGTTGGCACTATAGTTGGTTTTTTTTCTTCTGGATTTTTGCTTCTGACCAGATTTGTTGGACACACTGATGCATCAAAAGGAAACTTGATACTCCCTACATCCATGGAGCTTGGTTGTTTAATCTGTGAGGCCTTACTACTATCAACATCACAGGGCAATGGGCATGAATGTGGAATGCCAGAATAGAGCTTTGCAGAGTGAACCTTTGTAGAGTTAGATCTCTCTGAAAAACTTCTTCGGGGTGCTTCTGTTGATCCTCGAGCAGCTGATGAACCAGGAAGCTGAGATAATCCCGAATGACCATTCTTGGGGAGATCTCTTGGCGAATGGGCAACTGCTGTTCTGTATTTTTTGGGGCACTCTTTGAAAATAATAATACGATTTGGTTCTTGTGAGCCCTCCTTTCTCTCTGCAAAATCACCATCTTGAATTTTCATCTTTCCCTTTGAGCAGGAAGCCATCTCACAATTTTCCAAATTTGTTGAAGTTCTCATTTCTGCAGAGGCCTTCGGGTCCGAACTATTTATCTTGCACTTTTCCAGCTTGATTTCTGATTGGGTTTGGCAAGAAGACTGATTTGTTTTGATAAACCTTTGCTGCCCACTGAAGGGGGTACCACTGGGGGCATTAAGATCTTGAAACTTTCCAGCATTTCCTCCAAAGAATTTGACACCTTCAGAAAAGCCTTCTGCAGGAGATGCTTTCAGATGAGATTGCAGTGTAGGGCGACGAATCCTTTGACGTGTAGGAGAGCAACTGTGACCTCCGCTAGAATGGGTGGATGATTCATCTGTTGAGAAAAGAGAGGAGCTATTGCTACTGGATGATGAATGTCTCCTACTTTTGTTGGGGATCTGTTTATGGTCATATTGCCATTTTTCAAGACGACCCCAGTCAAGGACCCCAAAACTCAAAGCTTTCTCCTGGAAGTTTTCTCGCCTCTCCAGATAACTTGGCAGATTTGACATGTACTTGACAAGCTCTTCGTCTTCAGTTGCCTTACCCTCAACCCGTTGCTTTAGGTGATTCCCTGAAGATTTAGGCAGGATATTGTCCACACTCTTTGTTATTTCATGATGAAGATCGGCATAAGACAAGTTAAATTTCTCTGATTTCAACCTGTCTCCCACCTTTTTACTTTGGCTCACTTGAGGTGATAAGATCTTCTCTGCTTTCCCCGAGATTTGCTGATTCCTTGAAATACTTTTGAGCTCCAAATGATGTTCCATAGACTGGGTAAGTCCTGAGGTTTCTGTTATCTCAGATGGCAAGGTACCAGATTCAAATGTTCTCACAATTCACCTGTGTCCCATTCCTGAAAAACCTTGCAACAACAAAGCTCCTAAGCATTCTTTTCAGCTGCAAAATTCTGCTATGATTCGCAAAGATACAGACCCTTCTGAAAGACAAAAGGCAAAATTGAAAACCGTACCATGGCCAAAATTAATAATCTATCAATTTAAAAGCATTTCAAACAAGGTATGAGAGGACATGCTATTGTAAAGGAAAGAATAAGATACTAGATGCAAACAAGTAAACTTGGTATAATCTTCTTTTATAAGTGAAAACTTAGTACAATCTTTATTAGTGACTTTGTAAGTTCCCAGACAGATGGGACCCCTTTCTCTCTTTTGATCATACATCTAATGAAGCTAAGCAACCAAAGCAATGAAGCTGCTTAAAGCCCCTTGAACAACAAGCTATACCTTTCTTATAAGCAAGAAAGACCTGTCTCCATCCCTTCTCTCATCCACCCTGCAAGTTACTTCAATGTTGCTTAAACATGACTCAAAACTTTTTATGACATTTCTTGATTTCGAATCGTTGTTAAGTGGAACATCTATATTTAGTTACTATATAGCTTGTAGAAGCCATAATTCATCCAACAAGGAAAGTAGACAAATAGGTTTTAACTATCACGCCAACATCCTAACCGAATGAGTAGTTAAACTTTTGAGGAAGTGAGAAAAACTGTCATTCCTCTGTATATATGAGCCTGACTAATTTAGAGAACCTTCAAACAACTCAAGCTCTTGAGTCTAATTTCAGGGATTTGTGGTACAATTGCTTTGGCACACCGTATGTCGAAGCGGGGAAGATAAAGGTTACCAAATTTTTTAGAAATGAATATTAAGGGTAGATGTTGCTTTACGCAAAGATTTTGCCCATGATATCGAATTTCTCATCTCAGATCAGCCGAGTTTTCTCCAGAGCTTCCAAATAGTGGGCTACATCCACTAAGAGAACAATACTGTAAATTTTTTTCGTCATCTACTTTCTGTCCTTCTCCATAACAAGAAGTTAGACTAATCCCAAATCACTCCCTAATCATTTCCATTCCACTTAATTCTCAGAACCCTCTTAGTTTTTTGGTTTAGAAAAAAAAAATATAATCATATTCAGAATCTCTTGGATGGAAATTCTTTTGTGGATTCATGGTCAACATACCAAAAGCAAAAAAGCAATCATACAAGTGTAGTGGTCACTGACAATTTGACCCTATTTTTCTTCAATTTCATCACAGTACGCGGCCTACTACAACCCACACACCTTAACCAAACTGAGAACCAAGCAAAATTTTGATGCAGTGTGCCGACAATCAATAACTTCAGTCTAGGGTAAATCAGAAGCTGCAAGGAGACAATTGGCAATATAAAGCCGAAGACATGAACTGAAAACAAGGAAAGCTGAGTGGTCCAGGGAAGCCCAATTGAGGGAGCTATGAAGATAAGGTATAAATGCCATGTCTCGATCCAAAACTGCAACTTTTGTTATGTGTTACAACTCATGCAAAAGACAAGATCACAGCTCCTCAAAAAAACAGAGGTCAATCATATTCAAATTTTGAACAGTAAGGCTCCGTTTGGGTGCCTGGAAAAGACGAAAAAAATAAATAAAAGCAAAGAAAATAAAGTGAACCCAAAAAAATAAAAGCGTCTTTCACCAACCCTTTCTTTTCTTTGCCCTTTTTTTTTTTTTTTTTCACCCAAACAGTCTCAAGTTTGACTCAATTCCAGTAAACTATTCAACCCAGACCCAGAAAGAACCATAACAATTCAAAACCACAAAATTTAAAAAATAAAAAATCGAATACCATACAAATCACCGACTAGAAAAAATCTCCAGCTTCTTCACCAAAATTTCCCGACAAAATTTTCAGTAGGAGGAAGAGAACAGCACGTACCAGACGTAACAGAGGAAATGCAGAAGACGAAAAAACACCATGAACAGCAACCCCTCCACCTCCCAAACGAAGAAAAAGCGCGCTGGTGACCCAATGATCAGCGACGGGAACCCATAAAACGGAGGCTTAAAACGAGATCAAGAGGGATAAAAAAAAAAAAAGAGAAGAAAAGGGCAGAGACCCTGAAGACAAACAGACGGTCTCGTAATCAGAAAACCTTTCTTTCCTGCTCTCCAAACTCCAAAGCCAAATGCAGAAAGCTAGAAAGAGAAATTTAGAGAGAGAAAGAAAGAGAAATTTAGCTCAGCTCCACTGCTCTGCCCTGCTCTGCACTGCCTTCCTCTGTATTGTCAGAAATCTAGAGAGGGACTGAAGCGAGAGGAAATGAGGCAATCGTTTTCAATCAAACGGCTAAAAATGAAAGCGCACCATCAGTTCGGGGTCACATCGGATGGCTATGATTTTGGGACCCACAGTAAGGACCTTGTGGTAGCATTATATAATTATTTACTAATTTATTTTACTGTTAAATGGTGGGCCCACGTGGTTGGATCTCATTGGACCGTGCGATATGGTTGAGCAAATTAAGGTGAGATTAGGGCTGTCTTCGTCTTTTCCTTTGTTGCTTTTTCTCGCTCCTATTTACAGATTTTTTTTCCCTCTCATTTTCCATCTTCTTGGTTCTTTTTTTTTTCCTTTGATCGATTCTTGTTTCTCTGACCACTGACGAATGCTGACATGCTGATTACTTTGGATACCAGTAAAAGAGCAGGAGAGGGGGCTAAAAATATTACGTGCATCTCGACGCGATGGCGAGCTGCAATTATTTGGCTTATCACATGCTTTTATATATACATTTTTTATTTTTAAAAATAATTTTTTATAAAACATGGGAATTAATTTTTATAAGTCTCTCATTTACGGTTTGAGATTTTGTCAAACATCTTCTCTGTAAAGTTGGTTTGATAATGTTTTTAAAAAACATTTTATAATATGAAAAGTGTTTTTTAAAGAAAAATCTCTGAGTCATCCGAAAACCCACTCCCAGACAAGGGAAAGATGTGAAAGGCAAAGGAGAGGTGGACAAAGACATTTACAATAGGAATTTTGAATAAAGTTACGTAGGTTGCTCTCCTTCAAAGCCTTTGAAACTACTCGGATTGTATGAAAGTTCTGTGATTACTTTGGGACAATCTTTCTAAGGTTAAATATAAAAAGATAAATTAGATTGTATAGGGAATGATTATTTATTAAAAGTGTGTTTGGAAGTTATTTTAAAAAATATTTTTAATACTTGAATGATAAAAAAAAAAATTAAGAATGTGTTTCACATTGATTTTAGGAAGTATTTTTAACATATTTAATATTTAAAATATAAAATTTTTCAAGTGTTAAAAATATTAAAAATATTTTTTAAAATAATTGTCAAACACACTCTTAAAATGCGATTGACAATAATTTTAAAAAGTTTTATAGTTTTTCTAATAATTAAAAAATAAAAATTTTCACGTATTAGAAATTATAGAAACACCTTTTAGAATTATTATCAAACACACTTTAATTGTTTCTTAAAAAACATTATAAGTGATTTTTTAATATCATAATTGATTTTTCAAATTGTAATTTCAAGATGTTTCTTAATATCATTATATAGTGATTTTAAGAAACGTTTTTGATAATTTTTATATTTGATAAAATTTATTATTCAAATGTTAAAAAAATTGAAAACATTTTCTAAATTCAAACGTACTCTTAATATATATTTTAAAAATATTGAAAAATCACTTATATTATTTAATAAAAAAACACTTAGAAGGCAATTATCCCGAAAACACTTAAAAAAAATACTTTTACTAAAAACATGCTCGACATAAATATTATCAAATAAAATTCTAAATACACTTTATCTCTACCAATTTAAAATTTCGTCAAATGTTTTTTTGTGAAATTAACGAGTGAAAAGGACGCTCCTTTCAAGCTTACTTCTTGACAACTTGACCCACAATATAAAAAATAAAAAAGATAATTCCAACCTTTTGAGCCACTAAGACCACTTTTTCCCTTTTCAATTTCCCCAAAAAGAGTTTTGATAGTACTATCAACTATGTTGCAAACAAATTCAACTAAAGCCAATAATCTTGTCCAAAAAAGAGAGGGGCAAGAATGTAAATTACCACCCCCATTTCTAAAATTACATTTTTCTCCTCCAATAGGGCCACCTACATTGGAGGTGTGACCAACCTACTTCTTAATCTCAATAATTACACAAAATCACTTTTCTATTTCAAAAAAAAATTAATTTAAATTTTTTTGACCTTTTTTACTAGTGGTAATCATGAATGGTGCAATTACATATGAATCATAGGATCCATGTGGGGGGCACATAATTGAATCATTGATTGGACATCATTTAACTTTTGTAGCTATTGAGGTGGCTACCATTTAGGCAAATATTAAATCATCATGAAATTATGGATGGAAGAAAATTATAAATTTGCTATTATTTGGTTGGAGACTTGCTTTTCACAATTAATTTCAACAAATTCATTTAATAAGATATTTCTTTTGGCAATCAATCTCACTTTTTTGATATCATACCAAATGTTGAAAGTTTTGGGTAAAAACAAAAAAAATAAATTTAACTATTTCGTCAAACTTATCCTCAAAATAACTTTTTTGTTACCATGTAAAAATCATATTATTAAAAAATACATTTTTATAAAAATTTTAAGGTAAAGTCTTCGAGGTTTTAGCTAAAAAAAACAAAACCTTAATTACCAATTAGAATTTCATTTTTTTAACCTGAAACCTCAATTGTCAATTGATACTTATAGTTTTGTTTTTGAATTGAAATCTTAATTACCAATTATAGCTTATTTTTGTAAAAGGATGATATAACACTCACTTGATTGGTTGAATATAAGTTTTAAAAGTAAATATTCAAATATTCAAGTAGACCATTTTTTACCCAAAATTCAAATGTTGTTATATACATGTAAAATAAAATATGTCATCAAAATTATTTTTTAATTATTTTAATAATATGATTAATAATAATAATAATATGATAAAAATATATAATCATATTGTCGATGAATTTAATTATATATTAAAATCCGATGATTTATATTAAACTTTAATATGATATTTACCATATAATTTTTAGTCTTTAACATATGTCTATAAGTCAACAAGATGGGTTTAAGGATACTAATCAGGATCATGTAACCATTTTCTTTATCATGTTACATAATTATCTTCTAAAAATTTAATGTGATGTGGACTACCCACCTCATTTCTATCTAAATTTTTGCTTCCTAAGATCACATCCATTCTATTGTCAACATTCACTTTCAATATTATTTATGTGTCACATTCACTCATTTTCTAAAAATTAGGCGTGATTTATTGCATTTTGTTTTCTCATTTTTGGTTAGCAATTTGTCAAAACCCATCATTAATTATCATTTATCCATACAATTATTTTGAAGAATAATAAATTTGGAGTATGCTTGATAATGGAAATAAATAAGGCTTTATATTTTAAAAATAAATAAAATTCAAGAAATAATTGTTGAATTAAGTCAAATTTAAGATAAAATCAAAATAAAACTTGGGAATTTTAATAATTAGGGATATGGAGACTAATTTTCTGTTATTTTATTAAAAAATTATTCTAATTTTATAAAATTAAGTGAAAGGGTGCCTTTCATTTAATAGAAAATTACATGACACGTGGCAAAAAAGTAATTCAATAAAGTATATCAAAAAGTAAATATTATTATTTTATATATAAAACATAGTAAATATGCTTTTAAAAAGGAAAAAAAGAATAATAATATAAAAAAAGAAACATTGAATCCATATTATGGATCAGCTAAAAGTTTGATGGGCCATTGACGATGGTCACCGACACTGGGCCATATGTTCGGCATGATGGAGGCTGCCCAATCTTTCAATCGAAAAGTTATACTGTTCTTTAAGGTTAATTCTTACAGCTTAGATGGGCCCACATGGGCCTGGGACCCACTTGGACCCACCTTCACTTCTGTAGCTGAGTGTGACATTCTTGGAAGGTCACAGGCCGGCCCACTTGGCCTATATGAATTTTTTGTTGGGCCTCCCGATCTACTTGAATGTTTTTCGGGCCTTCAAGTGCAGCCCATCTCCGTTCCATCTCTTGAATCTTGATCTTTGGGATGGCCTTGGAAGTTTCAAAAGTAAGAAACACAAATTGGAATATTTGACTAGGTGTTATAACTAGTATACAAATTGTAGAAGAGAGATGTTGGGAAGTCTCCCAAATTTCCTAATTAGTAATTTTTTATTTTATTTTAAGAATATTGTATAGAGAATACTTATTAAGTTGATATATTATTATAATATTATATATATTTTTTATAGAATAAAGAAAGTTGTTAGAAATATTTTTATAAATATTTTACGTTATGAAAGAAAAAAGTAGAGATGTAAAGGAAAAACGAGAGATACCCGATGGAGTGAGAGGATTCGTGATTTAGGGTGTGGATATAAGGATGTTTCGAAAACTATTTCATGTTTCGCGAATCCAATGGTTGTATCTAGTTCTGTCAAGATTCTCTATCATCCGTGGATGTAAGCATGATTGATCGAACCACGTTCAGACCTCGTGTACTTTTATTTTGATTACTTTATATTTGTATTATTGAATTAACATGTTTGTATTAAAGCTTTTGTTGGTATAACAAGAGAGTGAGCAAATTTGAAAATGATTTTGGTTAGAACCTTTTATTTGTGGACATTCCATTAAAAACATTATCAAAGACAATCATTCAATGTTTGGATTTACACTCTTTTTTAGTGCTTTGTCAAAATAATTTTTTTAAAAATCACTTGTCAAACCATTATATAAGAATATTTTTAGAGACCTTTTGGGAGTGACTTTGGGTAAGTACCCTTATTTGAAGTCTTTGTTAGTATATTTTATATCCTATAATGTTTGACCATTCATAATTATATTTGTGTAATAGATTAAATTGATATATATTTTATTTACGAGTATATCGATTTATAGATAGGTGAATTGATAAGACATCAAAAGTCTTGTGTATAAAAGATTAAAATCATAAATGAGAAGTTAAGAAATTTTCATAAAGTTTATGAATAATGGAAAAAGATGGAAAAAATGTAACCATGCAATTACGTGAATGTATTCAAGTTAGTAATCCCATTGTAATCCATTAATTTATACATTTCGTGTAGTCTCTATTTGGAATACTAAGAGTTATAAATCTCTTTTATAAAGTTAGAGTCCTAAGTGACACTCTCCATCTTATGTTTTTTATTGTTTTGCTTACAATAATATATACTATTGTGGACCCCGCGTTTTGCTCGATACGTTCCCACTTGATGGTGAAACTCGCTTTTTATTTTATTAGATGAAAATTTGATTTTTAGAAAAAAAAGACTTGGAGTCGCCACTTATTTTTGTTTTATTTTTTTTAAAGGAAAAATCAAATAAGAAAGAAAACCTTAAGTGTGACTCCTAAAGGAAAAAAACGGGTCTGTGAAAAACCAAGTCTAGGTCCGGGGTCAGGTTACTTATTGGGAAGGTACGGTGATGAGCCGTAACACCCCTCTAAGCCCGCATACGTACGACCACTACTAAACGAATTGAAGAAATTGTGGCAATTAATTAATTAATTATGGATACAAAGAGAAATAATCAATATACAAGTCATGATGAGAATTAATATACACAAAAACAATGATGAAATCTAATTACAAAAATGCACAAAATAAATAATAAGAGAATTATGCAAAATGATTTATTGAATTAAATAAATAAAAGATATTAAAAAAGTTTTAAAGAAATTTCAAAGGATTTTATTAAAAATAATTTTGAATTAATGATTTCCATTTATTTACTTATAAAAAGAAACAATTTATTTTCTCAATTTTAATTGTATTCAATTAAAAAAAAAAAATTATTTACACTTATTGTATCAAGAGAATTCATTACAAAATTTCAATTTGGGCACAAAAATTATTTTTCACTTTGCTTTTACTAGAAAATAATGAATTTTTACAATTTTAGTTACAAAAGTATTTAGATTCATTTTCATTTAAAAAAAGTGATTTTTACAAATTATTTAAAATGACATAACTTTATTTGCAAAAGAAATTTTAATTAAAAGGAAAAAATAAAAATAAAAATAAAAATAAATAAATAAATAAATCATCTATTTCTAAAAATGACTTTTAATCCAATTTTAATTAAGTAAAAGATTTTTTTTTAAAAAAAAAACATTTTTTGGACGATTTTATTAAAAATTAATTTTTGGGACAACTTTATTTACAAAACAATATTTAGAAAATTTTTGTTAAACAAAGAAATTTTTGGACAAATATTATTTAAAAACAAATTTTCAAATTCCATTAAAAACATTTCTTTTGGATTTTTCTAAATGCATTTTTTTGAATTTTTATAAATAAAAAATAAAATAAAATAAAATAAAAACTTTCTTTTATTAAAAATAATATTTTAAAATTGTTGTTTTATTAAAACACATTGTGGACCCCGCATTTCGTGCTCATGCGTTTCCCACTCGATGGCGAGCTCGATTTTGTTTAGAAAAATGATTTTTATTGATTATTTGAAAATGACTTGGAGTCGCCACTTATTTTTGTTTTATTTTTAAAGGGTAAACAAAATAAGAAAGAAAAACCCTAAGTGTGACTCCTTATCTTTTTGAAAAAGGTGGTCTGCGAAAAACCGGATCGGGTTCGGGGGTCAGGTTACTTATCGGGAAGGTACGGTAAAGACCGTAGCACCCCTCTAAGTCCCTAAAGTCGGGTCTCTACTAATAAAATGAAGCTAACATGGCAATGGATGAATAAAATCAATGAATACCCACATCAATCATGCATGTATAAGAATCAGAATATATAAGATGAATTGTCAGAACGAGTGAATGCGTACCTGGGCAGCAATCTTGAATGCACTATTATGAAAGGGGGTTAGTGAATAAACACAGAATATCCATATGTATATCAAGGAACAGAGTAAATCAATCACATACAGTTAATGAATCAAACAATCAATCAATCAATTATAAAATCAAGTATGTAGGGCCCCCACCAAAGCCCGTTTATTTTGCACGAATTAATTCCATAAATCCCATTATTCGGAATTACGGAATTAAATCTATGCTTATTTTAAAATATTTTGAAATATGAAGAAGACTTGCCGAAGAGAAAATGGCAATGAATTTTATTGAAAGCGGGACTCTTGGATGATTCTAAAAAAAATCCTAAAGATGAAAATTAAAAGTGAATAAATAGATAAATAAATTATTTAATAAAAATGAAGTTGGGAAAAATTAAAAAAAAAGAAAACTAGGATCCAAGAATTTATACGGAATATGGGGGTGTAGGGAATTATTTTGAAATTCTGAGATGAGGAAATAATAAAGAAAGAAATAAAAATAATAAAATAATAATAATAAAAATAAATAAATAAATAGTAAAATAAAATAGATAAATAAACAAGAAAGGCACGTGACCTAAAGCCGCACGCGAAAGGTGGCCATGCAAAGCTTCCATCAGTGAGATTTGATTGGATGCCTCCCCTCAAGACCTGACATAATCGCCAAGGCACCCTTCATTCTTCAAACCATGGAACAATTCATATGCCTTGTCAATGCGCCCACACTTTGCATACAAGTCAAATAAAGCAGCAGCTCAATAACCATCCACACAGATACGGTTCCGTGACGGCAACTGCATCTGTTCCATACCACCCTCTGTGACGCTGACAAAATCCACCACGGAAGTGCCCATGGCCAGAGCATTGATTGACACAAGTACACAGCACAGGAATTTCACAAAAACGTCTCAAAAGACAATCAGATTTGCAATCACATTCCTCTTTGTGTTGCATCTTCAAAGCATATGCTTCAGTTGGGCCCACATTACATCATCCTGGTTTGCTATCATTCCTTCCCCGGTCCTTTTCTCCATATCCCCTCCACGAACTGCTCGCCTTCTGATCATTGTCAATAATTCAAAATCATCAGAACCCATCTTATGCCTTTGAAGGCGCATGTATTCAGTTTCCTTCTTCTCCAGGTGTTTTAGCTGGTTATTCTGATCTTCCTCAGAGACGTCAGCATCAGCCAACTTCTTTTCCGGTATATTTCGCCGTTCCCTCCTCTCCTGAAGACTTTTCATTTGCTCCTTGTAATGGTTCTCAATATACTGCCCTTATCACTAGAGATTCTTTCGTGACAGATCCAAAATCATAGTTAAAGACACCAAACCCAATAATGTTAAGTGCCAAATTTGAAAACTCAGCTTCAAGATCCAACTCAATTGTCTTTCCCCCATGCAAGTGCTCTCCTTCTGGTGGCGGGTCTACAATAAGATGAAATTTCTTTGAGTCTGAGACATAAGGTCTCACCCATCCTAAAAACTTTTGCTCACTACGAGAAAGGTTGCTCTTCCCTGCTCGCCTTCCTGTGATAAGTCATATAGAACCACCTCAAAGCTCCATTCGTCATTCTTTGCAGTTAGCCTGCCTGCGTGAACATATTCTGGAGATGCATAACCAACTGTACCTACAACTGATGTTGAAACATGACTAGCTCCTTGACTTGGTCCTTGTCTAGCCAGTCTAAAATCAGAGAGCTTTGCATTAAAGTCCTCAACTAGCTGAACATTTGGTATTTTAAAAGCTTGAAATATTAGTTGAAAATCCATTTCTTCATGAAGGTATGCCAAACCACGGGCTGCATCTTGAGCAATCTTTTGTTTCGTCATCCACGAGAAACGATGATGGTACCCGAGCCAACTGATGGTCCTCCAAGCTTTTATTACACATAAGCTCATAAACCAATAGACTTTGGATCCTTCTTTCATCGTCTTCCGCACAATATCCCACTAACTTCACCAGATTTGGGAGCTTAACTACACCTAAAGAGTTCAACTCGTTGATCCGCTCCTTGTGTCCTTGGAACCCATTTCGATTCAACTGCTTTACAACAACATCCATCTTTGAATCAGGAGCTTCATCAGCATGAACTCTCACCCCAAGGTAGTCGTCAAGTGCTCGCATAACCTTCTCGATCCATTGTGTAAGCTCACGAGAGGGTGCCTGAACCAAGATTTGGCATTCAGCCAATCTATAACCGAGCTGCTGTAGGATGCTAGAATAGAGAGTTGCAGTATTTCCTGTTCCCAACTGAGCTCGACGAAATCATGAATATTTGGTTCCGTAATGCTCAGCGTCATAGCATAAGACCTTTTCTCGATCCTACCATAGTAGAAAAAAGGACCACAACTACCCCTTTTGAAATCGAGAAGGACCCATATCCCGTCTTCGCTTCGTATCCGATTTATGAGCGTGTACACGCCATCTCTTCTGGTTTTGGATGCAAGAGATGAGGGTGATGCCTCAAAGGCAACAAAAGTTTGATGACAATTGACGCATATGAGAGTGTGTTTGGGATGAAAAATAAGAAGGTGGCGAATATTTTAATGGGTATGATAGGGGTATATGGGTATGAGAAGGTGGACGTGATGATAGGTACAATGGAGCGAGTCTGATTGGTTTAGAAGGAATGGATAGCATGTATGAATATGGAAAAGTGGGCTCGAACGGTGAGAGGTGGTGAAAGGACAGGTTTAATGAATATTGAGAGGGGAAGCTATGGGTATGAAGGATAGAAGATGATGCAGGCATGGGGTTAGTGGTATGAAGACGGGGCATGGTTACGCATGTGGGATAGGATATATATGCATGGAGGATTTGCATGGATATAGGTCAGGGTGCCTTTCAAAAGGAAGAGCAGGAGACTTTACAAGGTCGTGGAGGAGAGTGGCTCATTTCTAGCAGGGATCTCACCACATTAGAGTGCTGTCTGCATGTGATGCATGGATAGAGGAGCTTTCTCGTCAGGAAGCGACAAAGAAAGAATTGGGATATAGTTTGACTGGTGCACTGATGACTGCTCATGTAGCGATATAGCTCCTGCCAACTGAAGTAGTTATTATCCAACAACGCCAGTGGTGGACCCCGAACCTGCAACTTATTAAAAACCCAAAACCTGATATCCCAACATGAGAAAACACCAACACCGTTTGCAATCTTCCTCATACGAGAATAATCAAAATCTCGAGGATAAACACTAGTATCAACAATAAGAAGCTTTAGCTGCAAAAGGTTAGCAGTCTTTTCAAGCATGTCATAATCAACAAGACCTCTTTCCATTTAGGCGTAATGCCGCCAAAGTCCTCCTCTGACAGAGAGTTTCCCACTCATCAATGAACTCATTACCGCCATGATACCCTCTACCAGACGATCCTTCAAAATAATGGTTTGTGAGGCAAGAACTAACAACTTCCATCACTGCTCGGGATATGAAATTCTCTAAGGCAAATGAGCTCTAATATCTTCATTTGTCGTTGTTTTTCCTTGTAAATAATTGCACACACCTCATAACCAGCTGCATTCAGGCCATAGTCAATACAACCAATTTCGCTACCTCCATTTCCGGGCACGTACAGTGATAGACACAAAGGAATATATCTTCCCAGCAACCAAAATTCTTCCGATATAAGATCTGCTTGACTTAACAAAGTTCAATTTAATTGAGTGCTGAAATCCATTGACAGTAGACCCATTCGGAGCAAAGTTTGGCCTCTTAACCCAAATGGACTGTTACAGAGAGCTCATAGCAGCAGTAGGAGTCGTGAAACCTAAAGCATATGGGCGGGCTATGATCATGGCAGATGTTCCAAGTTGGAACGTAAACACAGAACCATCCATGGAAGAGGATGTCCGAGGTTTTGGATCCTTATGAAGTTTTCCTGCAAGCTGAATGACCTGTGACGAAGCGCTTTCTGATCCAACCTTGGTCACTTCTACATATACCATACCATCCTCATTCACAGTGCCTTCATCTCTGATACTCAACATCACAAACTCACTAGCAACGAAGGAATAGAAATTGGAGAAAAAGAGCCCAAAAACTGAGGGAATAATGAATCAGGAATCAAGTAAAACATGCATGTATAAAGCCTTATTTCAGGTGACATCCATGGGCCAATACGAGGAGGGGAACCTTGAGCTAGATTTACAGTGTATGAGAAACAGAGTTCCACCAGCTCCAAACCAAACCACAAAATCAACGGTAAAATCAACAGCAACAGAGTATAAAAATGATTCAGAAATCAACCGGATTCGGCACGCAATTTATATTATTCAACTTCAAATTGATGAGCAATGAGGAGCAAACCAAAATCGGAATGAGATGAGAAAATATTTGAATCAAAGTAACCTAGAAACTCACCTCAAACTCACCCACAGATGTTTCTTTTCTCTGTTATCTCCCTTCCTCCAACTGGGTCAGCGCGTCTGTAAGTTCCTCGCGTTCTCTAGCCTTCTCCCCTAAGTTCCCGGGATCTCCCCTCTCCCGAGGCTCTCATTTCTGCCTCCTCCAGCAAAGGATCCCTCCTCTCCGCTCTGAAAAAGTCCCCTCAGCAGCAATGGAGACACCCACGAAACCTCTCTGAAAAAAAAAAATCTCTCCCTGTCGTCCATAGCTCTTTTTCTCTTTCAAACAAACTACCTACCCCTATCCTTTTCTCCTTCCGGATTTGCCCCTCCTAGAAAAATATCTCCTAACCAACCTCCCAAAAGCAACCCCACTTTCTGCAGAATATCCCCTCTCTCATACGCCCCTCCTAACCGCCTGCAGAATCCCCTTTACACGTGTTCAAATCTCATTTGCTCTTTGATTCCACTACTTGATTCTCTGTCCGCCAAGCACGAGACGACACGTGGCTCTTTAAGAGCCACTCCACCTGGCAAAAAGAGCTGCAAAAAATGCATGAAAGTGAGGCCTTAAAATGGGGGTCTACACACATTTACTGACTTCTTCTTTTCATTTAAACAAAATTTCTAGTTTGTTCGATGTTCAATTCTGTACATACTCAATAAATACATGCGAACGAATATTTATACAAACTAATAAAAATAAAACCAAATAAAAAATGAGAAATAAAATATGTACTCAAATAAACTTACAATAAGTTCCACGTGTCATCAATTCGTACTCAGCCAACAAGATTGCAGAATGGGTCTATGCAAAAATAAGAATAACACAGATGTAAATATCCAGAGATGTATAAAATCCCAAACAAATATTCAAACCCAAATTCCAATTTCAAATTAGTCCCATAAATTTCGTCAATTAAAATGAGCCCAAATTACTATAGTTTTTAACCTAGAACATCCAAATTAATAACCAAAAATACAAACACAATCAACCAAACCTAAAATAGGATAAATTAAAATAAATTCTATTAGACCTAAATTTAATATTTCATAATCTAAGTCTAGTTTAATATACACCACAATTGTCCCATGTCCGAATTAAACAATTCAAATTGGCCAAGCCCATATCAAATATTTAAATAATTCAACAAATCTCATCCACATTATAGGCCCCAAAATTCATATCAATTAACAAGCCCACATAAAAAAAATACATAGTCAAGAGAAATAATATTCCAAGCCCAATTTAATAAGCCCAAACAAATAACAATTTAACAATAGACCCAAGTCCAAATAAACAATATGCAATTGATATAATCCAAATATTTTCAAATTAATCACCAAATACAATATGCCCATAAACCCAAATTAACAAATTTCAAATTAATTCACTAACAATAAATTAAATCAAATTACGTATTGATCTACCAACAACAAATTAACCTCAAATTTCATATTAATTCAACAATCCAAATTTCACAAACAACAATTACTATTAAAATAAAATAAAATAGCAACAATAACAATAACAATAATAATAATAATAATGTAGACCCCGCATTTTCGGCTCATGCGTTCCCACTCGATGGCGAAACTCGCTTTTTGTTCTATTTGATGAAATTTGATTTTTAGAAAAAAGACTTGGAGTCGCCACTTATTTTTGTTTTATTTTTAAAAGGTAAACAAAATAAGAAAGAAAAACCCTAAGTGTGACTCCTTATTTTGGAAAAGACAGTTTATGAAAAACCAGATCGGGTTCGGGGTCAGGTTACTTATCGGGAAAGTACGGTAAAGACCGTAGCACCCCTCTAAGTCCCTAAAGTCGGGTCTCTATTAATAAAATGAAGCAATTGTGACAATTAACTAATTAATCATGGATACCAAAATTAATAATCAAGCAAATGAGCATGTACAAGTCATAGTGAAAAGCAATATACACAAATAATGATGAAATCTAATTACGAAAATACACAAAATAAATAATAAGAGAATTATGCAGAATGATTTATTGAATTAAATAAATAAAAGATATTAAAAAAAGTTTTAAAGAAATTTCAAAGGATTTTATTAAAAATGATTTTGAATTAATGATTTCAATTTATTTACTTACAAAAAAAGAATCAATTTATTTTCTCAACTTCATTTGTATTCAATTTTCAAAAAAGTTATTTACACTTAGTATCAAAAGAATTTATTAAAAAAATTTCAATTTGGGCACAAAAATTATTTTTACTTACTTTTACTAGAAAATAATGATTTTTTACAATTTTATTTACAAAAGTATTTAAATTCATTTTCATTTAAAAGAGTGATTTTTACAAATTATTTAAAATGACATAACTTTATTTGCAAAAGAAATTTTAATTAAAAATAAAAACAAATATTTAAATCCTCTATTTCTGAAAAACACTTTTAATCCCATTAAGGAAAAAAAATTCATTTGAAAAAAATATTTTTAGACAATTTTATTAAAAATTAATTTTTGGGACAACTTTATTTACAAAACAATTTTTGGACAATTTTTATTAAACAAAGAAATTTTTGGACAATGTCATTAAAATTTTTTTTTCGAATTCTATTAAAAACAATTTTTTGGATTTTTCTAAATGCATTTTTTCTGAATTTTTATAAATAATAAAAAAACTTTCTTTTATTAAAAATAATATTTTAAAATTGTTGTTTCATCAAAACACATTTACTGAATTCTTCCTCTCATTTAAATAAAATTTCTAGTTTGTTCGATGTTCAATTCTGTATACACAAGTAAATATACACAGATAAATATTTACGGAAATCAATAGAAATAAAACTAAATATAAATGAGAAATCAAATATGTACCCCAGTAGGTTTACAACAAGTTCAATGCTCCATTTGCAGCTTTTCGAATCTCACTTTGTTCCATGAAATTCCGTCCTCCGCGTATCATAAATTTATGCTCAGTCAATAGGTTTGCAGAACGAGCCCATGCAAAAACAAATATAGCCCAAGTTTCGTAACCAATAAGTAATAAGCCCAAGTCCAAATAAGATAAACAATATGCAATTGACATTATCCAAATGTCCCAAATTAATCACCAACAATATATCAGCCCAAATTTCATATTAATTTACCAACAACAAATTAACTCAAATTTCGTATTAATTCAACAATTCAAATATTATAAACAACAATTACTATTATAATCAAATCCTGAATAATAATAATAATAATAATAACAATCATAATAATAATAATAATAATAATAATAATAATAATAATAATAATAATAATGGATGAGATGGGAAGGGGGTCACCGACCGGTAGTGGCTCGCCGGCGGTGACTGGTCGGTGTCTTGGCGGCGGCGATGAGGGGTTGACGGATTTTTGGGAAACAAAACAAAATAAAATAAAAATAAAAATGCTAGGAAGAGAATGGGAGAAAATAAGAGGGAAATAGGGGAGAAGATGGAAAGGTAAAGAAATGGGGAAGAAAAAAAAGGAAAAAAATGGAAGAAGAAACGAGGGAGTCGTGGTCTGTGTAAAAAAAAAAAATGGGGGAAAGAGTTGAGAAATGGAGAGAAGTTGAGGATGCTCCGGTCGTGAGTGGAGTGTGGGGAAAAGATGAAAATGGGAAAAATCCGGGAGCTGACTGTGAGTCGTGTTCCCAAAAAAAACGAAGAAGAAAAAATCAGGGGCTAAATGGGGGCAGCTCCAGCCACCTTTTTCTTGGGAAATGGAGGAGATGGCAAAAAAAATTAAAAAGCCCCAGGTCTCAATATGGGGCCGGCCAAAAGAAAAACCAAAGGGGAAAAAAAATAATAAAAAAACCAAATAGTGTGGGGTAGGTAAGGGCAGGTAAAAGGAAAATAAAAAAATAAAAAATAAAATAATAATAATAATAAAAAAATAATAGTAATAATAAATAAAATAAAAAAAGTAAAATATAATAATAATAATAATAAAATAAAAAATATACAAAATAATAAAAACTAAGAAATAAATGGTGAGTAGGTTAAAAAACACATGTAATTGAGATTTAAAATCTAAGGACAAAATTTGGACTCAAAGTTAATATAAAAATAAAATTAAGATAAATTTTGGGATCTACAAATAATAATAATAATAATAATAATAATAATAACAATGATAATAATAATAATAATAATAATAATAATAATAATGGAAATGGGAAGGGGGTTACCGATCAGCGTCATGCGAGAAAAAATGGAGAAAAAAAAAATGAGGGAAGGAGAATAGGAAATGGGAGGCTCGGCCACCTAAAAAAAAGGAAAAGAAAAGAAAAAAAAAAACCAAAATCCAAAGGGAGAAATGAGAAGAGAGAGAAGAGGGAAGAGATGAGAGGGGGGTGTGTGGCCGGCCGGGAAGGGAAGTGGAGGGTGGGGAGAGAGAAGGAAAAAAATGGAGAGAAAAAAATAAAATAAAATAAAATCCATGGGCCGTGTGTGTCTTCGGGTGGAGAAAAGAGAGTAGAAGAATTGGGGGGTGGGAGGCAGAAAAAGGGTGGAAAAGAGGAAAAAGGAGTGAGAAGGGAGGCGGAAAAAATGGGGGGTCGGGGGGCCGGCTGTGTGGGAAGAATGGGAAGAGAGAGAAGAAGAGGGTGGGGTGGGTGGGGAGTAGGAAAGAGAGAGGAGAAAAGAAAAAAAATAAAAATAAAATAGATATAATAATAATAATAATAATAATAATAATAATAATAAAATAATAGTAATAATAATAATAATAATAATAAAATAAAAGTATTAGTAATAAAATAAAATGATATACAAAATAATAAAAGCTATTAAATGGTGAGTGAGTAAAAAAATATATGTAATTGAAATTTAAAATTGGACTCAAAATTAATGTAAAGATAAAATTGGGACAAATTTTTTGGTCTACAACTACACAATCGACTCATCTAGTATATGAGATTAATGAATTGAAGATCTCGAAAAAAAAATTCATAAGGTGATTTAAACTCACATTTGAAGTGTTATAAAGTTAAAGTCCCAAGTGACACTCTCCATCTTATGTTTTTTTTATTGTTTTGCTTACAATAATATATACTACACAATCGACTCATCTAGTATATGAGATTAATGAATTGAAGATCTCAAAAAAAAAAATTCATAAGGTTATTTAAACTCACATTTGAAGTGTTGTCGACATAATTGATCAATGTAAAAATAAAATTATTGTTTTCTCATCTTTCTAGTGCATGAATTTATTATGTTTTATGCATTTAGATTGATTTTCTAAAATAATTATTTTCGCATAAAGTTTATTTTACAAACTAAAATATGTGTTTTGATAATGTTTATGATAATGTAGTATATAACATAAACATGATACAAAGTGATTGTTACTTGTAATTCTCCTCATTTTTAAAAGTGATTTTTAAAAATTTGCTAAACACCGGAGTATGTTTAGTTCTCAAAAAATTTGAAGAAAAATATAGGGAAAGAAAATAGAGAAAAAAAAGTAAAAGTAAAGAAAAGTAAAAAAAATAAAAAGTAAATTTAAAGAAATAAATTATTTTTATATATTACTTAATTTTTTTTTACTTATTTATTTCTTCTTTATAAAAATAAATAATTTTAATTGTATTTGACTTTGTTTTGCATTTTTCACGATAAAACTAAATATGAAAAAAATATTTTTTTACAACATTATTTTTTTCCTTTTCAGGCACTTTCCGAACCAAATATAACCCTAATGTTTGTAAGAAATGTTAGGTATATACTCTCGAACCAACTCTAAGTTGCATTAATTGAAACTCGTTATAAATTATGCCAAATTTTTTTAATTATGAGATGCATTAAAATTTGGAATTTGATTTCCACAGGATCAGCCTATGCTTAGTGATGAAAATTGATGGCAGAGAGCAAAAGCAAATCCCCATCACCACTGATAAAAACAAAAACACATCACCACTGATAAAAACAAAAACACATGCAATGTTTTTCAGCCTGTTCTTTGAGTTTGGTTTCTACACAACTCTGACTAGAATGAAGAGATATACTCCACCAACTCCTTCAAGGCTCTGTTGGAAGAACCACCTTCACTTGTACAAATATCAACCTTCTCCTTCAGTTCCATTGCCCTCTGCCTCATCTCCTCCCCTTCTCCATCTACCATCAGCCTTCTCACAGCTCTTTCTATCTCCACCCTCTCTAACTCATCACTCTCCAACTCCAATCCCACCTTCCAAACATGGCTTATATACCTTGTGTTCACCCTTTGGTCCCCTGAATAAGGCCTGCAGATCATTGGAACCCCTTCGGAGATGCTTTCCAGTGTTGAGTTCCAGCCACAATGGCTCCAAAACCCTCCAACTGCTCGGTGCCCCAACACTTCCTTCTGGGGTGCCCATTTCACAATGTGGCATCTTTCTCCAACTGTGTCCATGAAGGTCTCCGGCAGCTGCTCTATCCACTGTGAGCCGCGGACCGAGCCGGGTCGAACCACCCACAAGAAAGGCTGGTTGCTGTTGGCCAGGCCCCAAGCAACCTCAGCTAGGTCCTTGGCATCCATGCATGCCAAACTCCCCCAGCTAACATAGATGACTGACTTAGGAGATTGCTTATCAAGCCATGTGATGCAGCTACTATCCTCTTCGAGCAAGCTACTTGAGGAGGGTGGAGCAAGTTTATGGAGAGGGCCTATTGGGAAGAATGGGACCTGGAGCTGTTGTTGTCGCTGTGTTAATGAGGATTGTTCAAGGCAGTCCATGGTGTTCCAAATGATGGGTGAAGAAAATTTCTTTTTGTACATATTAACTAGTATCTGGGAGAAAGCTTCCAAGTCTCCCAAACGGGAGATGGGAAGATCCTTGAATCTGAGGGGATGAAGCTCAGGCACTGGATCATGTAGGGTAGAGCCTGCAATCCATAGTATAATACCATTCAGTATCCATAATTCCATGGTTCAAAGAGCAGGGAAGGCTATGGTGAAGCGTGTGATCTCTTAAAGTGAATTCAATGCTGAATAATCAATCTTTACAGAGCATACAAAACAGGGGATTTTTGAAATCAAGGGAACAGACACTGGTTCCTTTGTGTAGGTTTGATTCTTGGGGCCCCACAGTCTCAAATCCACAAAATCCTCATGTTTGTTCTAAACCTTTCCTGAATTAGTACCATACAATATCAAGACCAACTTTGTTTATCATATGCACCAAAAATTAAACTGGATTGATGAAACTATCAGCTTGATTCTTATTGATGTGATAAGATTAGGAACCCCAAATTTTTTTTGGCAAGAAGATGATCCTAATTGCTGATTTGAAGCTTAACCAAGCAAAAAAGCGTTTCTGCAGTACTAACCTTGCAGGGGAATGTGACCTTTTTCCAGGAGGCTAGGAAAGGCATTGTGTGCTATGGTAGTGGAAACATTGCTGGTGACGAGGTTGATGCTTGGAACTTTCAAATGGTTAGCCACAGCCTCAGCGAAGTACATGGTGATATCATGGATTATACAAGCGATGTCGCCATGCTGTTCTTGTTTTTCTGCCAGGCATTCCCGGAGAGGAGATTCACAGTTGACATTAGCAGCCAGTACAAGATTTAATAGACTGGCAAAGTTTTGGCCATCAGATAAGCCGTCCGGAATGGGGAGGAAGCTGAAATCAGGGTGGTTGGAGGGATAAGGAGAGTTGTATTGGGTGTGAGCAACTGTGATGGAAAAGCCCCTTGAATGGAGTATTGCTCCCAGCTGAAGCATGGGATTTATGTGGCCTTGGAATGGACATGGAACAAGTACCACTCTCCTCGGCATCTCTCTTCGTGGAAGAGTTGAGAGGAGAGATTCTTTCACTTTCTAAAGAAAAATCAGCTGCAGAACTCTTAATCCCACTGGGACAAAGTTGTGAACCTTAGAGGCTGAAGTAAGAGATAAGAGATCCGGGGAGAGGCTAGGGCTGAAGAAGACATACAGAAGAATAATGCCAGTCAATGAAGCCATTGTATATATTATTACAACAGAGTATATAGTAACAAGCCCTTCAAAGGCTGGTATCACAGCCCTATAGTATATGGACAAATAGATACAGTTGAATTTTTTTAATACTTTATAGATAGAAAGACCAATCATAAACTTTTTGTTTTTTTCTTTGGAGGGAATCCGAACATACGTACTTGACGCAACTATTCACAGATGGCTGACCTGTCCTGACCTTTCTCTAAGCAGTACTGTCATTGAAGGTATACTTTTACGGAGACTGCTTCTGGTATGGAAGCCCATTTCCTTTTTCTTATTGATAATTCCAGCAATTGTGTTAGGATGTATAACTCTTGTTGCACTAAGAAAAATGCCCTTCTATTGAATTCTGGAGTGTTATTATACTCCGTGACGATCTAGATTTCTTATGACACTAATCATCAAACCGGTCGAATGAAAAGTTAATAACTCACAATACAAACAGAAGTTTTTGAACAAAAATTATGTGCTAATTGCTAAATTAAACATACTCTTGCAGAAACTGATTTTGTAGGGGGATATGACCTTCTGCCCGCATACAGGCCAAGGCACTATCAACTACAGAATGGACAATGAACTAGCACCACTCTCCTTGGCATCTCTCCACGTGGAAGTGTTGGGTCTTGAGATCCTCTCTCTCAATACAGATCTCTATCATCTATATACGCCCAAAATGATGGGTTAGATTAAATTAGTGGCAAGCCCCTTTGATTGGAGCAGACTGAAGAGTGATATGATATATGGAAGTTCATTGAATTTGCAAATGGAAACGAGTAGAAATGTGCTCATTCTTTATTCTTCATAGATAGGACAGACAAAGACTCATCATCCTTACATAAAAGGAAAGAAAAAGCCAGAAGGCCCATTAAAAGAAAATGAAAACAAAGCACTCAACATCAAGAAAACACGCTGATATATGATATGATGGTCTCAATTTCTCAACCGCTGATCTCAATGGACTTGACCTCAGGTTTTTTCACTTCCTTCTTAGGAACAGTAACAGTAAGAACACCATTCTCCATTGCAGCCTTCACAGCATCCACCTTAGCATTTTCCGGCAACCTGAAACTCCTCAGGAACTTGCCATGGCTCCGCTCTACGCGGTGCCACTTATCATTCTTGTCCTCCTTCTCCATGCTTCTCTCCCCACTTATCTTCAGCACTCTCCCTTCTTCAACCTCCACTTTCACCTCCTCTTTCTTCAGCCCAGGAAGGTCTGCCTTGAAGACATGAGCCTCAGGCGTCTCCTTCCAATCAATCTGCAAATTGGGCAAGGATGATGCCTCACCAGAGCCGAAGAGCGGGTCCCATATTTCACGAGGAAATGGGTCAAAAACACTTGGGTTTCCAAAGAAACGAGGAATCAAAGCCATAATGGTATGAAAGAGCAAGCTCAAAGATTACTACTACTGATAATTCTTCAATTGATGATGCAGTGAGTGTGGGATGGTAACCAATTTATAGAAGATGAGATGGGGGTAATGGATTAAGACTGGATTCATCCTGAAGTTTCTTTGGGTGACGTTTATATTAATTTAATGGCATCTGTTCGGTGAAAATTCTACAAGCTTCTGGCTATGTCTATCCACCTCATTCCACAGGGCATGGGAGCTTCTACAAAGCTCTGGCGTGGAGTGTCATAAATACTTTTCCATGATTGACATTATTAAAGGACATAAAGTGAATGAGACCTATTCTTTATTAGGTTCCAAGTGGCACGGGGCCTAATTTCGAATATTTCAATTTCATTGAAACTTATCATAGATGTTCGATGACTTTGGCAAAGTCAGAAAATGTGAAAAAGGGAAATCCCCATTAGTTGTAATGAGGAGATTCAAACCCGGACTAGCAATGTTCCCCCTTAGCCATGTGAAAGTCTCACCATTGGGTTATTGGGTTAAAACCCAATGTCAACCTAATTTAGGAAAGAAATATATAGGCACTAAATGTATGTACTATTAAAGGTTACCCCCTAAAGCAAAATGTTGGCTTTGCCACAATTCAATTATCCAAATTTGGACTTCGATGGATAACACTAATTTCCTAACTCGTATCTTATTGAAAACTTTTAATTAAATTTAATTTTACTCGTTTTAACGTATTGTTTGGTTGGCAAGTGGGTTAAATGAATAATTAATTATAAAATTTTACATAATTGTATTAATTAGAACATCAATATATGAAATTTTCAAAATAATAAACTTGTGGTATATATGAAAATAATATAATCATAATTTAATATAAAATTTGATATTATAAGCTTTTAATTAATGATGAAATTTTCACTTCATATAATATTTTATTTTTTTTAGTTCATATTTGTATGCAATAAAAGTTATGATGATATAGTCAACAACTAGTGAAAATATAAAATATTATACAAAATTTAATACAATTTTAAATTTATTTATTACATTCCTTTGACAAAAATATTAATATATGATATTCAAACCCAACCCAACTTTACATTCATTTAGTTACCAACCCAAGCCCACACTTTTTCTGCTAAATTTGGAATATTGGAGTGGGCTCAACTCATTTATGTTGACGTCCAAACTTTTGTTGATTGAATGAATTCTACTTATTTTAAAAAAACCTACCGAAACCCTAGCGTGATGAGATTGAATTGGATCAACAGGTCACCTAACATTGAACCCACGTTCCATAGGACAATACGTAACTAATAAAGGTTGCTACTGGGTCAAGGTGTTTGGTGTCTAGCCTCAATCAAAGGGTGATGGCCGTGTGCTTGTACAATTGTACTACATGCAAACATCTGGGTACTTCAATTCCCATATCATCTTGGTCAAAATGAGGAAAATATTGTACTCCAAACCTTATTTTCAACGCCTCATCCTTCCAAACTCATATCATTGTTCTTCCTGTGAAGATTAGTAGAACATCACAGCAAGTGGTAGTACAAAAATGGAGTCTTTCATGTACTATCACCCAAAAAGGAGCCTTCTCCTTTTCTACATAATCCTCCATTTCTCCTAATTTCCCATACACAGAGAGAGAGAGAGAGAGACCATGGTGCCAATGAACAGCACAGCCATGGGTGATATGATGAACAGCACATCCATGGGTGATATGATGAACAGAACAGCCACGGGTGATATGAAAATGGACAAAACAATGATAACCCACATGACATTTTTCTGGGGAATGAGCACAGAGATCTTCTTCTCAGGCTGGCCAGGGCAAAGCTCTGGGATGTATGCGGTGGCCTTGGCTCTGGTGTTTGGGCTTTCAATGCTTGTGGAGTGGCTCTCACACACCAGATTCATCAAGTCCACCACCAATAAACTTGTGGCTGGCCTTCTCCAAACAGCTATGTATGGGCTAAGGGTTGGTCTGGCCTATCTGGTGATGCTTGCTGTCATGTCCTTCAACGTTGGGGTGTTCCTCGTGGCCATTGCTGGATACACCACTGGGTTCTTTCTTTTTGGGAGTAGGGTTTTCAGGGATTCATCAGATATGTTGCCTTACGAGAAAGCCTCTGATCTTCCTCCTTTGAATTGCTGACCACTCCTTAATTTGTCTCTGTTGTACAACCTTGTTTTCATTTCTTTTGATTTTGATGCTTTTATGGCATCCAATTAAAATCCAATAATGCTATGTTTATATTGTTTGTAAAAATAAAAACAAAATCCTTTTTCCTTTTCCTAGTCTCCCAATGGACAATACTCTATTAGATCCAATTTGGGTTCATGAATTTAATAAAACTTAATTATTTAATTTGTAGAAATAACCCTTTTTCTTTTAATAGCAAATTATATCTTTTTTTTTTTGAAAAAGGATTTTGATTCCTACTTTTTTTTAATGATTTTTTATTCACCTTTCTATTTCTTTTCTTATTCTCGGGAACCAGACGCATAGTTCGGGCGTGGAGCCAAAATTCTTGGACAGGCAGGGATCTAGTCTTGGGGCAGTTGGGTCAAATTTGCCGACCAAAACCCCCCCTGCATTTCTTGAAAAATAACAGAAATACCATTTCCTTTATGACACCTGGCCAGTGTAAACAAATGTATCTGCACCTGCCGTACAGGAACACCAGAATTTTTTTTTTTTTTTTTTGAGAAATGTGCTTTATGTCCCTATGGGTTCGGAAGTGGACCCTAAGTCCTAACCCGTGTAATTGGGCCCTAAGTCTAGTAAAGTCTTGCCAATTGAGATGAGATGAAGGATATTGACATTCTATAAATCCGAAAATACCCTTAACCGATCTCCAAAAAAAAAAAAATATAATCATATCGAAAATACAATTTGCAAAATGGATTCTAGGTTTGGTAATTAAAATATTTCTCATATTAGTTTTCTTTTTCTAAAGAATCGAAGACACCGAAACCCCAAACAATTCAAAACCCTAGCTGCCATCATCTACTTTGGATCCCTATGGTCATCATTGTCACCAATGTTGTTGTAGGTACGTGAATATCCCTAAAGGAGCTCAAAGTCCTACTCCTGTCATTGTGGTAGTCAACATCCCCGTGTTCCTCACCATTGCCATTTTCCTCTTTGTCGACATTGAGACCTTCATTAGTGCAAGTTTTTTAGTTGTTGGGAATTCGGTTTTCCATGTGCTTCTTGCTCAGGTACTTATACATCGTCTTGATTAATTTTGTATTTGGTTTTGTTTTTTTGCCTTTTTTCACTCACATTTTCTCAAGAAAATTGACTTGTTTTGATGGGAATGTGAACTATTTTTGGGCTTTCCTTTTTGGGTTGGTTGGGGATTCTACTTTTAGTATTGGAACAAAATGGATATGTGTGATAAATTTAACAAGTTTGTCCATGGATCTACGAGTGAAGAGGAACTACAACCAGAGTTGTGGGACTTTGATTTTCATCTTAAAACTTGGGCATTCTAATTCCCAGCATTGTGGGAAAGAATTTTCTAGAATGTCTTTGATAATGTGGGTATGCAACTACGTAGTTGCCGCGTAATTTTATTTGTTTATTCAAACTTTTGTTTTGTTTTGTTTTTTTTTTTTCCTTTCAGCACATGATCAGATTCACAATAAGAATGCAACTGCACTGTGTAATCTTGTATTAGTACTCATGATGAATTAATAAAAATACGTATAGAGTAGACGTTAATTTTAGAATCATAATATATATATATATATATATATATATATATATATATATATATATATAAAACAAATTTTGAGTACTGCATCTACACTTAAGTCCAAGACTATGGTTTTTTCTTTTTTCAATAATATTAACATTCATAAATATAGACTTAATTCTAAAGATATAAGAAAAAATTGAAAAACTATGTTGGAAAAAAGGTATATGTGCAGTTCAATAGGAAAACATTGAAGAGAGATGGAGAGTTTTCGGAAAATTTAAATTATATGGGTTACAAAAAACAAAATATGAAGTTGCAAATTTTTGATGATGAAATTTAGAAATTAGAGTTGAGTGAGTTTTTGAAAATTGGTTGAAATCCTTCAAGGAATGTAGCCTTATACGCTCTTATTTAGTTAGTACATTTACTTTGTACGCTTAGTGTAAATACCTTATATATCTACACAAATTTCATAGACCTAAAATGCAATGTGTGAATATGGGTGAGTTAACCATATTCTCATTGTCATGGCTAAAGGAAAATGGGAAAAATTGAACTCAATTTATGTTCGTATTATTATTAGTGGGGTAGGTAATCGAATGAATACGCACGACATCAAAAAAATGTATAAGATGAGTGTGTTATCAAGAAATTTGTCTGTGGAATGTCATCCATCCTTGCCAAAGGGAAATGAACGAATGAGTTTTTGAAAATCAGTTGAATTCCTTCAAGAAAGGTAACTTTGTATATCCTTGTATAGTTAGTACATTTACCTTGTACACTTAGTGTAAATATCTTGTACACCTGTACAAATTTCATGGACTTAGAATGCAATATATGCATATGAGTGAGTTAATCATGTTTTTATTGTGATGACTCAAGGAAAATGAGAAAATTTAAACCCAATTTATGTTCCTATTCATTATTAGTGAGATAGGTAATCGAATGAATATGTACTATGTAAAAAAAAAATGTTTCGGATGAATGTGTCTATGTGGAATGTTCCCTATTATTGGCAAAAGAAAATGAGTGAGTGAGTTTTTAAAAATTAGTTGAATTCTTTCGAGGAAGGTAGCATTGTACACCTTTGTATAGTTAGTACATTTACTTTATACACTTAGTGTAAATACTTTGTATACCTTATCTTAATTGGATATTTAAAATTAGTAAAAATATTTTGTACACCTTATTTTAATTGGATATTTAAAATAAAAACTCTTCATTTATCATCTTTCTCTCTTTTGCTTTTTCTTATTTTGATAAATTTTCAATTAGTTCAAATTATTAAAAAAATAATAATTCCTTAGTAGATAAATTTGCAACATTTCATATAACTTATCATTAGAAATCATGTTCAGAATGTTATTAAAATAAAAAAGGAAAAAATTAAAAGAAAATTTAAAAATTTTATTTTAGAATAATAATAATAATAAAACTTTAAAATGCTTTTTAGTATAAAAGAAAATAATAAATATGTTTATTTTAAATAGTGTTTTAATCATTAAATTATTTACTTTTAAAATGTAAAAGACAATTTTTATTCATTTAAATCAATAAATTTGTTAAAAAGGTATTTTTCAAAATAGTTTTTGAATTAGTAATGTAATTTTTTTATTTATAATTTTAAAATAAAAAATAATGTTGATTTTAAATTATTTATAAAAGAGTTCAAAAAATAATGAAAAATAAAAAAACGGATTCCAGGCAGAATTTGTTGGAGTTGGCATGTGATCAAGAGTAAATTGATGGGTCTCACAAACACCTCTTGAATGAGTATTTTTGTCCATTACTATTTGATATTCTGAATGATAGAAGGAACTTGGCGAATTTTCAGGCCCAATGGTTGTAAATCACCATTCTCCCAGTTTTGAATGTGGAGCCTGACTCACACCTTTACTTCAACGTAGGATCACTTCCATCGATACAGTGAAGAGAGAGAAAAAGAAAACACAGGAGAGGGGAGAGAAACAGAGAGAGAAAAAGAAAACACAGGAGAGGGGAGAGAAACAGAGAGAGAAAGAGAAGAGAGTGTTCAGAGGAAGTCCCATGAACAGCAGTGATGAAATGCCAGGCGTGGGTGGTGAAATCGCAGCACCGCCAGGACCACCACCGCCGCCGCCCATGAACATCTACCACCACAAGCTGCACCGCGTGGTGATGCACCCCACCTTCTTCTGGGGGAAGAACGCCGAGATCCTCTTCTCCGGCTGGCCCGGCACTCGCACCGGCATGTACGTCTTGTCCCTGGTCTTCGTCTTCGTCGTCTCTGTGCTTGTTGAAATGCTCTCTCATTCCCAACTCATCAAATCCTCTACAAACAGCCTTCTGGGTGGCGCTGCCGAGACCATTATTCATGGGGTCAGGGTGGGGCTTGCCTACATGGTGATGCTTGCACTCATGTCTTTCAACGCTGGGATCTTCATTGTGGCTGTTGCTGGGCATTGTTTGGGGTTTTTCTTGTTTGGGAGTAGGGTTTTCAGGAACAAGTCTCCTGCTCCTCAGCGAAATTCAGCCCCTGATCTTCCTTCTATGAGTTGCTGATTTTGCAGTTTGTGTTATAAAGTATTCTTCTTTTTTCTGAAGACTTAATTTCTGATTGTAATAGTCTGTATGTAAATATTGTTTGATATGTCTGAGCTTTCCTGTTCTCTGATAGAAAATTATCTGAAAATCCACCATTGGATGACATCGTTTTCGATCCTTCCCAGGTTCATATACACTTGAAAGGGCGTTGTTTTGTTTTATTTTATTTTATTATTATTTTTTTTTGTACTTTTGATTGGTGTGTGTTTGTGTGGCTGTGAGAGAAAGTAAGAAGATAAAAGCTTGTGGTTGGAGGACGTGGGGTATAGGAAAGCGGGTATGTTGACCCACTGTTTCCGTTTCTGCGTACAGGGCCTCAAATCACTGTTTTCTCCGCCATTGTAGCCCATCTCCATTTCTTTTCATTTGTAGATGAAAGAAGGTAAACGAAACAAGATCAGGGTTCACAAGGGCCGGCAAAAATCAAAGGAAACAATCACTTAAAAGAAAAAAGGCATCAGACGGCAGTATCTAAAAGTCGTTAGATATATAGTTGAATAAAAAAAAATTTAGATTATTTATTTAAAGGTTGATTCTTGCCCTTTGGGTGTTATATAAGTGTATTTGGCTCTCTTGTAAAGCCAAATTTCCAAGTAGTAGACCTTTGGTATTGAAAATTAAGATGGTCAAGTCACCATTCATGATATAAGCCAAAATTTTTGGAGTGACTTCTCCCAAACAGCATGGCTCATGCCTTACAAGCCTTAGCATGCTTTCTTCTCCAACACTTGGAAATTAACTACAAAGATGGTGACTTTAAAGACTTCGTCAATTAATAATATTCCACCAATGTCCCTTTTGGATTGGACTTTCCATTAAATCCCTTGCCAACCATTTTGCACAAACTAATTTTAACCCATCTTCTCGGATTCTAGTATTTTGATAACCCTTTTGAATAAAAATGATTTTGTGAAGATTATTTTAAAATAATGTAATTTATATAAATCTTATTTAGAATTTTGGAAGAATTATGTAAACATGTAGTAGGTATAGAATATGGATAAATTTAGAATTCAAAAAAGTCACTTTCATGGGAAGTGCGTTTTGAAGAAAATAATTCTCACTTCATATACTAAAATAGTAATTTTACGTATATTTTTAAGATTATCCTCTAATTAGTTGAAGGTGGGCTACTATATATACAAGGCAAGCTGACAAGTACATTTTATTATACCTCACCTATACAGCTCTTACATTACCCGTCATCATTTCAGTCTTTACAATAAACATGTTATTGAAGATATTAATATTGTTTTGATAATATTAATATTGTTTTTATGAAGTAACAAGGTTTGTTAATAATTTATATTTTGTATTTGAAAGAGAAAAAACAAAAGTTTATACATTTCTTAATAAGCCGTCTCATGTAATATCAAATTATCGTCTATATATATCAATCCCATCAGCCTCTTCCCAAAAGCGAAACACGTCACGGGAATGGATCAAGATCACGATCATATGCACATGTCGCCACCGCCGGCGAACTCAACCGGGATGTCACCCATGGAGATGATGATGCACATGACATTCTACTGGGGCAAGGAAGCCGAGATTCTCTTCTCTGGTTGGCCCGGAGCTCGCAGTGGCATGTACGCCTTAGCCTTGATCGTAGTCTTCGTTATGGGCATCATCGTGGAGTGGCTTTCCTATTGCCGGCTGATCAAGCCTGGGTCGACCCATGTAGCCGCAGGGCTGGTTCAGACGCTGCTGCACGCTATTCGGATTGGTCTGGCGTATATGGTGATGCTGGCTCTGATGTCCTTCAATGGCGGAGTGTTTCTGGTGGCGGTGGCCGGACACGCAGTGGGGTTTTTGTTTTTCGGGAGTAGGGTTTGCAGGGGGAGTAAAATGGTGTCGTTGGAGAAGACCTCTGATCTTCCTTAATGAGTCGCTGATCAGTTGAATTGGGTTGGAATTCAATTACAAATGGCTGTGTACTATTGTACGTACGTGGAACTTTATAATTAACCCATTTCTACTGCGTCTGTGTAAGGACGGAAATAATGAAATTCTAGGGCTTATATTGTATGTTCTTGTCTTGTCATACGACGACTTATGATTCTCGTTGCCTGAATTAAGCTAGTCGATTCTCAAGTTGGTGTTGTATCTGGTAAAAGGGCTCAACTCACCTTCTTCCTTTGCTGGTTGGTCAACAATTTCTAGTTCGATCACCACACATTGTTATGCTTCCTCTGCTTCCCATGTATGATGCCAAATTATAGGAGTTAAGAAAAGCTAGCATGAGAATCTTTTCTCTCTTTTTCCTTTTTTTTTTTTTTTTTTTTGTGTTCATCATCTATTCATAAGAAGGGGTTATATGAATTGCTCTTTATATAAATGTTTCTTTGTCCTTTTTATTTTATTTTATTTTATTTTTTATTTTGTTCATTGGAAGAAATAAAAGTCCCTTGCCAGCCATTTTGCACAAACTAATTTAACCCATCTTCTTGGATTCTAGTATTTTGATAGCCCTTTTGATCAAAAATGATTTTGTGAAAAGAATTTTAAAATAATGTAATTTATATAAATCTTATTTAGAATTTTGGAAGAATTATGTAAATTAACATGTATTATGTATAAAATATAAATGAATTTACAACCCAAAAAGGTCACTTCCATGGGGAGTGCATTTTGGGGAAACTAATTTTCATTTCATGTACTAGAATAGTAACTTTATGCATATTTTCAAAACTATCCTCCAATCAATTGAAGGTGGACTACTATATATAAAAGACAAGCTGAAAAATACACTTGATTAGACCCCTCGCTATCACATTACCCGTCACCACTTTAATCTCTACATGAAACATACCACTAGAGATAACAATATTATTTTTAGTAATACTATTAGTAACTAAAGTACTAAATATAATAATGTACTAGTTTATTTATCATTTATCACAATTTTTCCTATTGGAGATAATTTGTTTTTATTTAAAAGTAACCGTGTTAGTAATTAAAAGTACCATGGTAGATAATAGGATGTGTAAACTTATTTAGTTTTTTATTATCATTGTTATGACTTTGATAGTGATTATTAAATAATATGCCTACAAAATACACATAATGTACTTTTTTAAAACATTATTCATTAAAATTGATGGTTTAAAATTTTAATTAAACAAAAATGTACTTTTTTTTTACATATTTGATAAAAAAACATTAGTTTTTTTTTTTAATTTTAAATATCAATGTATTATGATGGAAATTGTGATTTTTTATTAAAAAAATTTAATGCAAACACTTTTAAAATTTTAATTTTACCTACATTCAAATATTGCTTCTAAAATTAAATACTCTTAAAAAATGATTATTACTAATTTTTGTTGAATGAAATTAAAGGTAAGTTAATATTTTATATTATTTTTATGTTTTTATTTTGAAGAAAACAAAAAAATTTAATTTCAACACATGTGGATAGTGTTTTTTTTTTTTATATTTATTTATTTTTGAATTTAGCTTTAATATTCTATAAAAAAATTTTAAAATAAAAATATAAAAAATGAGATCCATAATAAAAAATATAAATATTATAAATATAAAGATATTATGAATACAAAACAAAATAAAATATATATTATTTAAAATATTAGTATTTATTTATTTATTAGATTATTAATTATTATAAGTAAGTATATTTTTATATTAAAAACTAATTTATTTTAGTGTATGAAATGAAAATTATTTTCCTCAAAATGCACTTCAAAATATAGTTATAAATTTTATTAAAATTAATATTTTCATTTGTGGGTTTATGAACAAAAATTTAAGATAATTTTAATAGCAAGTTAGACAAATATATGTATTGACCAATAATAATTTTACTATTATTTGTTTTATTGTTTAGAGTTGGATGTAACACGAGAATAGATAAGAGATGAGATAACATATCATATCTCATGTTTGGTTAATGATAGAAAAAGATAAGTTCATCTCATAATTTATCATATCTTATATTCAATCAAACATGGAATCAATCGTGTTATATATCTTTATTTTTTTTTATCAATTTTTTTATATTACTTATCTTGCAATATATATATATATTTTGGTTAAAAAAGGAAAACTAAAAAAAATTATAAAATATATTATTAAATAATATTAATATATTTATTATTCAATATATTGTATAACATAATATAATAAATTTGTATTCATAAAATTTAAATATTTTAATCATGAATATTATTAAATGTAAAAAATATAAAATATTGAAATGTAATATAATTTTTATTTTAAACATTAAAAAATATATATATTATATCTTATTTTTATTAATTTACAAATTAAATATAAAAGATCCATTGAATATAATATTCAATAACATCATATATTATTAAAAATCATATATATACATTTCCTAATATACATATATATTCTATCCTACTAACTAAACATAACCTTAAAATCTTTTCTAATATTTTCATAACTTCCATCAATTTTCATTCCACCCAAATTTTGTTTTCTTTTGTTTTTCACATTTTTCATCCCATATTTTTCATATTTCTATAAATTCAAATACCAACTTTTAATACCTTCATCATTTTCAACATTGTTGTTGAGAGTCATAAAAAATTATTTATTTTTAATTAAATGGGATTCTCTCAACATATTTTTAAAATGAGAAATTAACACTCATATAATAATCTAATTTTTCTTAGTGTGGCATCTCAAAATATTGAAAATTTTCTAGCATTCATTGTAAAATGACTAAAATCATCAAAAATATTTCTCTTCACTTATATAATTATTAAATATGTTTTTATCTTTTATTTTTAAAATCCAAAACAAATTTGAATACCAAAAATATTTAGCATTTATAAAAATTAGAAACAACATTTATATTTTCTATCTAAAAAGAGAAAAAAATAAAAGTCTCATATTGATAGAAAAAAAAGAAGAAGAAAGAAAACATTTTCCTAATAAGCTTCTTGATTAACCATGTATTTTCCCATATATGGAATGTATATTGTACTACACACTATTCCATTACCAGTACAATGCCGTCTCATGTACTATCAAATCGTCGTCTATGTATATCAGCTCCATCAGCCTCTTCCCAGAACCAAAACACGTCAAGGAAATGGATCACGATCACGATCACGGTCACATGCACATGTCCCCACCGCCAGCGAACTCCACCGGGATGCCACCCATGCACCACATGGAGATGATGATGCACATGACATTCTACTGGGGGAAGAAAGCCGAGATTCTCTTCTCTGGCTGGCCCGGAACACGCAGCGGCATGTACGCGTTAGCCTTGATCGTCGTCTTCGTTATGGCCATCATCGTGGAGTGGCTTTCCCATTGCCGGCTGATCAAGCCTGGGTCGACCCATGTAGCCGCAGGGGTGGTTCAAACGCTGCTGCACGCTATTCGGATGGGTCTGGAGTATATGGTGATGCTGGCTTTGATGTCCTTCAATGGCGGAGTGTTTCTGGTGGCGGTGGCCGGACACGCAGTGGGGTTTTTGGTTTTTGGGAGTAGGCTTTTCAGGGGGAGTGAAACGTTGCGGCCGTCGGAGAAGGCCTTTTATCTTTCTCCAATGAGTTGCTGATCAGTTCAATTGGGTTGGTGTTCAATTACAAATGGTTGTGTAATATTGTACGAGGAACTTTATAACCCATTTCGATTGCGTTTGTGTAAGAAAGGAAATAATGAAATTCTAGGCTTATATTGTACATCTTGGCTCACATGCCCTGATCGTTAGCCTTTTGTGCGGGTCGAAACCTATTTTCACTACTTAGGACCCTTATCATTTATATACTTTTGGAAATGTTAGTCTTCCCCCGTTTTATAGGATAAATATTATTATTTAGAAAAACTATTATTATTATTATTATTACTGTTATTTGGAAAAGTTGGGCTCCTAATTATTATTATTATTTGGAAAAACTAGGCACTCTCACAAGCTAACTATTATTATTATTATTATTATTATTTGGAAAAGCTATGCCCTTGCAGATTAAAAAGAAGGGAACTTGTGGGTAATCCTAGTAGAAAGTTCAGAGATCAAACTTGAGTACTCCTTACTCCTTATATAACCAAAGAGTTGATTTCAAGGAGCATTATGGTTAAGAGCTCTTGATGGAAACCAATTTTGAGAACTAATCAACATGAGTCAATTAAAAGGGATGAGTGTTCTATGCAATCCACTTACTATTTGCTTACATTGTGTATGATGCCTTGTTAGGCAATTGGGTCTCAAACATATGGCATTTTCATTCATTATTTACTATACTTTTTACTTGGAGAGACTTCTTTTGAATGTGATTGATTATGACTATCATATTATCATGGCTTTCTGATTACACTAAGAGGATGTTTGGACCTCCTAATCAAATAATCAAGGATGTATTCTTCATTTGTTTGCTTGATGTTAAACATTAAGTGTGTCTTTTCTTCATGCAATAATTGTTATGTTTAATTTAGAGAACATTGAGATTGAATTTGTCGTTGTGAACACTGATATTGGTCTTGTAACTTGGATGGGAAGGTTTTGTACAACAGTGTATCATTCCCTTGTATCCATATCAACATTTATAAGGAACCATATGGTGATTGATAAGATATCTATTAACTATACATTTGGAATTTATAGAAGACAAATCTACTTTGAACTTTTGCCTTTAACACATTTTCTATGAAGGAATTACCTATTAGCCTCTTAACTTTTTGTGAACTATTGGTTGTTGCAAACTCTTCCTTTTCATCCCATTTACTAATTTTAACTCATCAATGCATTGTTCCAAAGCCTTTTTTTTCTTTTGTAGTTGGAAAAAAACATTTCCAATTGGCTTGTCTACTTTAATCATTAGGATCGATTCGTTTTATTGATATTAGGTGGAATGCTAACCTCGGTTGACATTTGCTTCTAACTTGGGGAAAATTTGTTGACTACAAAAATTTTTCGTTCAATTTTAACATAAAAAGTGACAAGTGTAGCTAGTCTTGTGATCAAATGGTTTTCCTATCCATGTTGTTGTTATTTTTTATTTTTTATTTTTTTCTTATATCTTAATTTTAGTTCCTACTTTTAATTTAATTTTAATCTTCTACTTTTAAAAAACCCAAACTACAATATGATATCATGATCACTCCGAAAGCTATTTTATAATTTTAAACAATAATTTATATATTATACTTTTTTTTTTTTACTAAATAGGAAATAACATTTAAAGAGGATGTCAATTCTATTTAAATGGGTAAACACATATTCAAATTAATTTAACTTATTTTAACTTTTTTATATAAAGAATAAATAATTTGAAGATGTATAAATTTCTAATTAATTTTAATTATATTTTATTTTATTTTGCATTTTTCTTAAGGTTATGTTTGGTTCCTAACAAGTACTAAGAAAAGAAAAAAAAAGTTAAAGAAAATGGTTTTCTCATATTTGATTTTATTATGAAAAATAGTAAAGAAAGTTAAATATAATTAAAATTAATAAAAAAAATTATATATTTTAAAATTATTTAATCTGTATATAGAGAAATTAAATAAGTGAAATGAGTTTAAAATATGATATAAAAATTATTTATTTAACTTTAAATCTAATTTTTATTTTTCCTCTATATGTTTTTTTCCTTGTATTTTCTTTTAAAATTTTCAAGAACCAAACATAACTTAACATTTTTTTTTGTTAGTACTTTCAGGAATGAAACATAGCCTTTATGTTTTACAAAAGTAAGAAAATATTTGAAGCAATTTTTATTTAACTAAACTTTAAAATATGTTAAAATTATTCTTATCCTCAATATATAGTAATATAGAAATTAAAAAAAAAAATTGACAAACGGCCTATGAATAATGTCCAATCATAACATGATCATGCAAGATCCATATTCTGGGGGGAAGGACACCGGGATACTCTTCTCCGGCTGGCCCGGAGCTCGCACCGGCATGTACGCCGTAGGCTTGGTCTTCGTCTTCGTGATGGCCTTCTGTGGACCCCGCATTTCGGCTCATGCGTTTTCCACTCGATGGCGAGCTCGATTTTATTTCGAAAAAATTGATTTTTTATTGATTATTTGAAAATGACTTGAGTCGCCACTTATTTTTGTTTTATTTTTAAAAGGGTAAACAAAATAAGAAAGAAAAATCCTAAGTGTGACTCCTTGTTTCGGAAAAGGTGGTCTGTGAAAAACTGGATCGGGTTTGAGGGTCAGGTTACTTATCGGAAAGGTACGGTAGAGACCGTAGCACCCCTCTAAGTCCCTAAAGTTGGGTCTCTACTAATAAAATGAAGCAATCATGGCAATTGATGAGGAAATCAATGAATATCCTGGATGATCATGCACATATGAGAATCAGAACATGTATAGTGAAGTATCAGAATGAGAGTGTATGCGTACCTGGGTCACGAGCCACAACGCGTTTTCAAGAAATGAGATTAGTATACAATTAACAAATACAAATTATAGCTCATGCATATCGGAGTGCAAAACGAAGATTAAGCAAAATATATTAAGCACAACAGTTGACAATCAATAGGGATCAAACATACCCCCCCCCCCCCCCCCCCCCCCCCCCCGGCCAAAGCCCAATTTATTATTCACGAACTAGTCTCACAAATTCCGTGTTTTAGAATTATGAAGAATTCACTATTGCTTATGTAAAATCAAGAAGATCAGAAGATTATTTAGGAAATGAAATGGAATTAAAACTATTCGAGTGAAAACTGGATTTTTGGAATTTGTTTGAAAATTGAGGTCTTAGGAATTAAATTTAAGAGTTGGAATTTTGGGGAATTAAACTAGAAAGAAATTAGAATTTTGGGAATTGGAAATTAAGTTCGGAAGTTGGAATTTTAAAGAATTGTTTAAAATGGGATTTCAGAATAAATAAATAAAATAATAATAATTAAATAGATTAATGTGAATATTGAAATTTTTGGAATTAGAAATTAAATTCAAAAGTTGGAAAATAGAATTTTAAAATAAATAGATGAATAATAATGATTAAATAAATTAATGTAAATATTGGAATTTTTGGAATTAGAAATTAATGTGAATCTTAGCATTTTTGGAGTTGGAAATTAAATTCAGAAATCGGAAGTTTTAACAAATTGTTTAAAATAGAGTTTAAAAATAAATAAATAAAATAATAATGATTAAGTAAATTAATGTGAATATTGAAATTTTTGAAATTAGAAATTAAATTCAAAAGTCGGAAAATAGAATTTTAAAATAAATAAATAAATAATAATGATTAAATAAATTAATGCAAATATTGGAATTTTTGGAATTATAAATTAATGTGAAATCGGAATTTTGAAGAGTTAAAGATTGAATTTTAAAGATCAACGAATAAATAAATAAATAAAATGAAATAATGATTAAATAAATTAACATGAAAATTGGAATTTTGGAAATTGGAATTGAATTTAGAAAACGGAATTTGAAGAGCTATTTGAAGGTTGGATTTTAAAAATAAACAAATAATTAAGTAAATAAAATAACAATGATTAATTATCTAAAAAAAACTGAAATTTTGAGACTTTTAAATTTGTCATGTGGGATAAGGGGCCATGCACAGGTGCATAAACAAGCCCAAGGGCATTGAGATTACATTATTGGGTTGGGCCCAAAATGAAGAGAGGCTCTTAAAGGTTACTCATGGGCCTGAGCTGCACCATCCAACTTAGGCCCAACTAACACCATCTTCAAGAATACACGGCCCTTCTCCCCGCTTGCACTTTTTACCCCGCCGGTGTGTCCCTTGTCGTGCCTCTCCACGACCTAGATGACTGCAACTGCCACCACCGGCGCTGCCACGAGCTTCTCCCCCAAGCCCATGACGCCCCTCACCATAACGGATGTTGCGTCCATGAGGCCACTTGCCGTTATGTGCATGGTGGCTGTGAGGTCCTCCGCCATGGCTGCGGCGTCCATAAGGGCCATTGAACGCATGGAGAGGGGTTGTGATGATGCATTTTCCACACATAACCTGAGCGGGGCAGCTGGGATGGTAAGGATGTGGGTAGGAAATGTGGGTATGAGATGAGGGGGTTAGTGAGAGAAATGGGTATTTGAAAGGTGGTCATGCATGATGCTAGAAATGGGTATTAAAAGAGAAGGTAGGATGGGTATGAAGGTTAAAAATGGAAGGGAGGGAAGTGGCCTCGTACATGGGGCTTCATGCATGCACGGTAGAGAATGAACATTTGGAGGTGGTGAAATGAGGGTAATGGTGGGTATGTGGGCATTTTGAAGCATAGTGATATGGGCATGGAGGCAAAGAGTGGCAAATGGATGAGTTTCATGTACACGGGGACAACGAAAATGGAATTGAATTTCAAGGGTTTTGGAAGTGTTTTGAACAGTGGCTCTCAGATTAAAGAAAGAGGTGTTGAGAAAGGTTTTATGGAGATGATGGAGGGCAATGGGTTTAATGGCATGGTGACAGGTTTACATAGATTCTTGAGAGGGTGGTAAGATTTGAAGGTTTAAAATAGTCATGCATGCATGCATGTGGGGAATACCTTGCACATTTGGCAAGAGTTTGCTAGGCTAGGATATTAAAAAAAAAAACCAGTTCTTCAAATATCAAACTAATAAAACCTCAAAGTATATCAACCTAACAAGCAGAGCATAAAATCACAGAGAATGGGATATGAGAGATATCAAAATGAAACAGAACATAAATTCACGGACAATGAGATATAAGAGATATTAAAAATGAAAACATACGGAAAAACCGTAATAACCGCACCTGAAAACCTCCTCTCAACTCGGTGTCTTCGGATGCCGCTCACTATTCTCTCCCTAGAAAACAAAAAAAAAACTCAGCTATTTTCTCCCTCTCTCTGCTCTGGATGTCCCGCCTAAAGAAAAAGCTCCCCCTCCTCTCTCTCGATCTCTCGCTTGAAGCCAAAAACCTCCTTTTATCTCCTCCTGTTTCTATCTTCCACAACAAGCCACTACCTGCCTCCTCCTGTTCATGCATCAGCAAGTATGGTGCCTTTTATCCACCAGCATGGCCTGTGGCATGCCCATGCAGCTGATTTCCCGGGTATAGGGAAAAGGGGGCCCCCCACTTACCTCCGGTGCTGCCCGGCTCTTCTAATGCTATATTAAAAACTAAGATCCCCCAAATGGGGGTCTATACCTTCATCGTGGAGTGGCTCTCCCATAGCCGGCTGATCAAACCTAGGTCGTCGACCCACATTACCCCAGGGCTGGTCCACGTTCTCCGCATGGGCCTGGCGTATATGGTGATTCTGGCTTTGATGTCTATCGATGGCGGTGTGTTTCTTGTGGCTATGGCGGTGTGTTTCGAGGGCAGTGAAACGGCGTCGTATCATAAGACCTCTGATCTCCCTCCGAAGCATTGCTGAGGAGAATTCCATTCATGGAGTAACTGTATTGGAGAATATTCAATCTTTGTTTCTCATATTTTATTTGATAATTTTTTATTTTCTTTGATTAACGTTTTTTCCTTTTCTTTTTAATTATCATTTTCTATTTTTTATTTTAAAATGGTGTAATAAATTATTTTAATATAGATTTATTATTATTTTACTAAAATAAATTAATTATTAATATAAAAATTATAATAAATCATAGGATATTTCTAAGATAATATTTGATTTTCAATATATTATCTAAACATTTTTTTAACTCAATTTTTTTTATTTTACAATGAAAAAAAAAATCCAAACAAACAAATGCTTTCATAAAATCTCTTTTAATTTATGGCGGAAGTTTCTTCCACTTCTCTCTCTCTCTCTCTCTCTCTCTCTCTCTCTCTCTCTCTCTCTCTCTCTCTCTCTCTCTCTCTCTCTCTCTCTCTCTCTCTCTCTCTCTCTCTCTCTCTCTCTCTCTCTCTCTCTCTCTCTCTAAATAAAAAACTTAAACCACTAGAAGAATTTGGTAGTTGAGTTGTGACTAAACATAATTATTATTTTTATAATTTAAGCTCTTTTTAAATCATGTAGTATATTTTTGTTTCTTTTAATGTTATATTTGGTTTAGCAAAAAATAAAGGAAAATACGAGAATAAAAAATAGATTCAAAAGAATATTTGATTTTGTTAATCAAATCACACACAAAATAAAAAATAAAAAATAAGATTTTTAATGTGGTTTGAGAGTCAATGCGATCCATATGTTTATAGAGTACACCAACACTAAATAATCCATTAATCAATAGGAAACAATGCTGAAACTTTTGAAAAATTCTCTTAATTATGACAACAACTAAATATAAAAGAGTTAAATATATAATAAAAACAAATTCATCAATCAACACATAAAATAAAATAAATAAAAAATCTCTAAGGACGATACCCCTTCAACCTTGCAAATTAATGGGGTAACTCGATTCCTGTGAACTTATCAAGGAGCTCGATCTCCGTTGGCTTGATCCCCAACAAAAATTCAAGTTTTACAATTTAATAGAATTTAAGTCAATAAATTATTTTTATATAATATTTTTTATTACCCATCTTGCATTTTTATTACATTTCATTGTTCTTTTAAATAGTTAAAGTATTTTAATTATATCTATATTCCGAAATTATAAGTCCACCCAGTATGTAACAACCATCAATTACATGAACCCACAATTAAAAAAGTAGTTTTATTTTAATCATATTAGATATAAAGATCCGTGATATGAAAGAGACTATTTTTTTTTCCAACTTCTTTGTGAATATACAAATATATATTCCAAATTGAAGCCCAATCATTCCTTGATTGAAGGAAGTGGATAAGAAAATGGAAAAACCAAATTCAAAGTCAATTGAATTTTTAGAAATATTTTTAAATAGTTGTGTTTTTGTTCGTAATTGAAATACTCTATTAGAGTAGTTTGTGATACTTTAAAAATAGACTATCATTATCAACAAGTTTTAAAACTTAATATAAACAATGTTGATCGTAGATCAGGTTGAATAAGACTTTTTTTTATTCTAAGATATATGTCCATCAATAAAGATATTTTTCTTTTTGTATTTTAATTTTAATTTACTTGTGATTTTCTAGTTTCTAGTAGTATTAAACAATAAGATTCTAACACCCATCCATAGTGCCCATTTCACACGCCCATCATCCCTTCAGTTTCATGATTTAGGAACATAAAAGTCCATTACCATTTTCTAGATCAAGCAATGGACGATTGGCAGGCAGCTTCATAGATTTAAGGAGCAAAGACTAAGGCCATTTTCAAAGTCTTCTCTGATGAGTTCAAGTCATTAAAAGCCAAATCAATAGAGTTGTCATGGGGAATAATTTTCTTTTGTTGACTTTAGGTGCAAGTTGAGTCCAGGGAATTCTAAATGATAATACAAATATTATAAATTTTTATTAAATATAAAAATGATTTACTCAATGAGATATTAAACTCTTTCCATACAATTATTTAAATAAATATTTTTTTATTTTATAAAAAAAAATACTTATGAAATGTTTGATTCTCATAAAATATGAAAAAAAAAGAAAAGAAAAGTATAAAAAAAGAAAAATAAAAGAAAATAAAAAATAAATTTAAACTCAATAAATTATTTTTATATGTTTTTTGAAAACTATTTTTTTTATTATATAAAAATTAAATAATTTAAAAATATATAATTTTTTATAAACTTTAATTATATTTTATTTTTTTTATATTTTTCACTATCAAATCAAACGTAAAACATCATATTTTATAGATATTTTTCAAGAATCAAATATAATGCTAAATTCTTAAAAATGGATTCGTACAAAAGTACATTAAATGCTTCAAATGCTTCAAATGCAACATATATTTCACACTTTTCAATGAATGGATAATTTTAAAAATATAACTTTGAAACATAAAACCTAGCTTTTCAAAAAATAAATAAATATTTTTATTCCCTCTATTTCCACATTCTGCTTCTTTTGAAGTTAGGAGTTAGGACTCAAAAGTTCCCAACAAGCCTAAAACAGTGAATTGATGGTCTTGATCCCACATGTGAGTGAGTTTCTAAGAAAGGCCCAGACCCAACTACCCAAAACACAGTGGTCATCTGACCATTTCCCTCATTTTCTTGGACCAAAAATTCAGTAAGAGGAGTAGAAAATGAGAATGATAGGGGACATGTGCCTGATAGTTTTGCCTTCACCCAGAAGGCACATCCAGAACTTGGACCCTTCGTGTTCATATTTGTCTTGACCATTACAAGAAGGCATGGCAGAGGACACTCATCCCATCTTCATCAAACGAAGTCATGCATGCACTTTGCTGGCTTTCGAAGAACTCAGAAACGTGGGACCCCGTTTTTCATTCATTTCTTCTCTTTTTTAAGTCGCCACTCAATTCCCTTTGGGTTCCACATTTTTTGCCTTTCGAATTTCGCAAGGGCAAATGAATATTAAGACAAAAATTTAAATGAATTGAATTTGGATTAGTTATTTTTTAGCTTCAATTAAATTTATATTAATCGAGTTAGATTTTTATTAATTAAATTAATTAAATTGTATAATTTAAAATTCATCTATAATATTTTTTTTATGAAAAAAATCAGAATTAAAAAGACTTGACTCAAACTTTAATTAAATATTAAAAATGATTACAACCCATCCAAAGGTCAAATTGGATAGGCTCAACCCATTCAAATTATAATTCTACCGATACGTCATCATATTAGAACCACAAGCAAATTCCTATAAGGAGGCACCCTCGTAGCATTTTTTCTTCTTCGAAGCATTATCACATACAGTTAAAAGTGTTTGATAAATCAATTTATTAATTTAATAACTTAATTTAAATTATTAAATGTATTAATTATATCTAATAAAATAACTTAATATTATAAATTAAAATAAAATTAATTTTGATAAATTAATTTAATGATTTAAAGCTTAAACATAATTTAACTTAATATTAAGTTTAAACAACTATAGTTTTAATTTAAAAAAAAAAGTTTCATTTGAAATGATATTACTATATCTTGTTTTTTTTTTTCGAAATTTTCATTAGGATTGCAATCTGAGTAGGCCCAAGCCATCCAATCTAGAGCTCAGGTTGACCTAGACAAAATTTGAACAGATTAGGGTCGGGTTTGGGGTAGAAATATCAAAACTCAAAAACATATGGGATGATTTGGATTGAAGTTTTGGGCAACTCGTCCATCCTTAAAAAAAAAAAAAAAAAGCCTCGTCATTGTCATCCTACTGTATATAATCCTAATGCTTGACTGACTTAGATTTAGAAAAAGGAATGAGAAAATCAAAACCACACACACAAAAACAAAAGGGAAGAAAGACTATGCATTGAGCGAGTGGGAGGAGATGTATTCTACTATCGTGGGAAAAGAATCTGAGTCCACGTCTCTCAAAGTCCACTCTCCACAGCGTGGTCTATGGAGTAAGAAAAGGGCGACGAGGACCAAAGAAAAAGCCAAAGGAAAATTGCAGCTGGGATTGATGCCAACCCAACAAGTCACGGACTTGGCCCACACCTAATCCCACAGTCCTCACTCCTCACCCCCGAAACGGCTGATTCCACCGCTATTCTCGCCATCTAACTTCCTTGCAATTTCCATATCCTTTATCATACAAATATGCTCATCTTATAAAAGAAGTATGCACCATACTGTGATATTTCACGTCACATTTTGATGATTATATTCCAAGGGCAATACACAATACACATACTCCTGCATAAACAAAGGGGCAAATTTCAAGGAACAATTTTTAGTTTCACAACAAACATTTTCTTGACCAAACAAAAAATAAGGGGAGATTATTGAAAGCTAAAATGGTACTGGTAGAAGAGAGGAAACAAAGAGATGTAAGCAGGGCAACTCTCTTTTGTTAACATCTCTAACATTATTACAAGCGCTTTTCCAAAAGGCCGATCCCCTCCCCCCACCAACCACTAATCGTACCTAAATCAACATCATTCCTAATGATAACCCTTATAGACTCTCTATTTTTCCCTCCCAGACAACTTTTATTCCTTTCCTTTTTCCAAATTCTCACCCCTGAAATCCTGAAAAACCAAAGAAGAAAAATCTCAGCAATATTTTGCTTTTGATCATTGTCTATCATTTTTTTCCTTTTCCTTTTTTCTATGTGACTTGAGCCTTTCATCATAAGATTAGAGGGGCTTCATCAAGTGTCAGTGAGTCCATCCCCGAGGAACATCCATCTCTTGGTGCTTCATTGCAGGAGGCGCCGGCCAGTGCTGCTTCTGCGGTGGATACAGGCTGTTCCTTCGCCCTGGTGCCGCATCTACAGTGATTATCAACAAGATGTTTATTGAAAAAAAAAAAAGATCAATTATCAAAGGGAAGTTTGTATAGTACCATGTTGCAGAGACAAACGGCCACCCAGTGATGGTGATACAACACCCATTTCATCAAGGTTGAGTTTCAGGGCCTGGGCTACTCTGGCTGGTATAAGGGCAGTGGAGCATTCTGATTAAACCACAGGACACAGCAATTAGAAACAACTCCCAAGTGCCCATTAGAAAAAGGAAAAATGAGAACATGGGAAAGCAAACGGCAAAGATGCAAGAAGAAAATCTGTGAAAAGACCCGGCAAGTGGTCCCAAAAGAACGATTCCGGTTCACATTGTCAGGTTATATCCAAGAAATAAAAAAAAAATAGAAACCAGAAGATTAATCAGAATCTTTGAAATCAAACCATGCCATGAAAAGAATCAAAATTCAAAGCAAGTTGTGGATATTTAATGCAGTGGAAGTGCATTTTTTAAATGAATAGTAACGGATCAGACAGAGAGAGAAGACAATAAGCAGGTTAAGAAAAGGCTTAAACGACCCAAATGGGCGAAAATGGTACCCTGTTTCTTGCGTGAATCTGAAGGGTTGCCGGTTCCACGAGGCAAGAAAACACCGGTGCCACAAGACCCACTTCTGGAATCAGACCCACGAAGGAAAATGGCCCTCAGACCTGAACCCGCTGCTTTGTGGGTAGGTTGCTGTGGCAGAGCAGCCCATGTTGGTGTGTTCCCAAACCCACTACAAGCCCTCTCCTTGCTCTGCTGTCTCTGAGTTGCCCATCCTCTTCTTTCCCACAGAACCGAGTCTCTGTTTTGCTTCATAAGCTGTTGCTGCTTCAGCTGATAAAACTACAGAAACATACCAAACCAAAGATTAAAACGGAAGACTGGAAATCTGTAGACAACTTTAGGGTTCTTCACATGGGTTCTTACTTGAAAAGCTCGGAGGTGATCATCAGAGAGATCTTGGTTACTGTAGAATCCAGCGTTGGGGTTCTTCACGGGATTGATTAAACTGGACTTTAGGGATGTGGCCGGAAGTTTTTGAGAATGGTGATATCTGGGTCCATCGTCGTTGATTCCGGCAGCGTCGTAAAACAAATCCCAAGTGCCCCCTTTTCCGCTTATGGCCGTTGCCGGACACACCGGTGTTCCTCTTTGGGTTCCAAGATTCGGGCCCAAGGGAGACCAGAGAGTCGACTGAGGCCAACCGGTGAAACCCCATAACTGCAAACACAACAAAAATCAGAACTTCACATGAATCAAGAAGAGCACATATAGAATCAGACGACACCACCTTAGGGTTCTCGGAGCCAACGTCTGGGTCATCTTCTTCAAGAAGGTACTGAGACTGAGCCAATCGGCGAGTCAACTTAGCAATGCAATCATCCTCGTCGCTCTCCATCTCGATCAAACTAGACCCACATGAAGCAACCCTGTTAGGAACATCCCAGGCAAAGCAAGCCCCGGAACTGCCCCCCTTGTTGATATGCTTCTTCTCAGAGATAAAATCATCTTCAGTGAAAAACTGAGATGGAAGCAAAGACTCCCTTCCATGCAAGTCAACAGCCATAGCCACAGAACTTAGGTGGGTTGTTCTGATAATACAATACTGAGGCTGCCGTTGCTGGGTGGAGAAGATACGATAATTACTGAGTCAGATACTCTTTTCTCTCTAGAGGGCGAATGTCAAACAAGGGAACACATTGCTTTAAGAAAGAAAAGAAGGTGGTCAGAAAAAGTTGGGCACAGTGTGAAAACACAATCTGAAGTTTGTGGGGGAGTGTACAGGGCTGAGGTTTTTTGTGGGTGGACTTGGAGTTGACGTTTGTCCAGCTATATGAGACTTGCATGAACTCCATTTTTATAATCAACAAAGCCATTTGCATAGCTATAAAGTTATTCCAGTCCTCATATAACTACAAATAGTTATAGTCAAAGTGTTATTATTTATTAGTTCAGGGTTCTCACAAGGGTTCCTGATGACTCATTACCATTTTGTGGTTGTGGGACAAGCCTTTGCTGAGCTGCTGGTCAACATGTTTGAAGAAGACTAAATTTGGCTTGGAGTCATCTGCATCTGGGTCAGGACAGTTTTACTCAAAATTGCATTTGCCACTTGGGTTTCAGGATCACTTGACCACATCTTTAGTATTTGAGGCTTAGAGGGAGGGGGGCTTGTGAATGAAAAGGAGAATGGCTTGTGTTATGTAGGGATTTTTGAACTCCTAATAATGTTTTATTTTCATAAAGACTCGGAATAAATTAAGGCAGATAAATGGAGAGTTGGGGTGATTTCATAGTAAACGCCCACAGATTCTCCAACTTGCTTTTGGGTGAGTAGTTCAGAAGACTGGTGGTTGGGTTAGGCCCTGTGAGCCCCATTCCACCACATGCCTCATGGTCCACCTCCCAGTCTTCATTCTTCATTTTTACATCTTTCAACTAGTTTTCAAAATACTTTCATTCTCAACTAAATCATGTGAAAAGATTTCTTTGATCTATTTTAGAAAAGCAGTATGAAGAGATCACCCACAATAAACTGTAACACTCAACTACCAATCCAAATGCGAAGAAAAAGAAGAGAGCAGAGAAGAGTAAGCGTTGTTGCACTTCCTTTTCATGCGTGTTGATGAGGATCACGGTTCATCAATGTGACATGTGACACAGCAAAGCAAAGCAAAATAGCCATTGACTTCTGGGTTTTACCTTAAAAACCGATCAGAATCCATTATCAGAAACTGAAGTTTAGTCTCTTTTTCTATACTTCATTTAGCTGAAGAGAGGAAAAGAGTATGGCAAAAGATAGGAAGATAGGGGTGGCAGTGGATTTCTCTCAGGGCAGCAACATAGCTCTGAAATGGGCCATAGATAATCTACTAGACAAGGGGGACACACTCTTCTTCATCCACGTCAAGCCTTCCCAAGGAGACGAGTCTCGCAACCTGCTCTGGTCGGCCACTGGTTCACGTATGTAAAGCTTTTCATTCTCATCAGAGTCGCTCATCATGCATGATTTTTTTTTCACTTCCATCTTCTTTGATTTCCTTGTTGATGATCATCTGGGGTTGTAGCTTTGATTCCATTAGAGGAGTTTCGGGATCTGGATGTGGCCCAGAAGTATGAGATCAACCTTGATCCTGAGTTCTTGGGTATGCTTGCCACTGCTTCTAGCCAGAAAAAGGTCTCTTCCTCTCTGTTTAATTTGTTGTTTATATGTCTGTTTGTCATCTGTGAGTATTGACTCAGAAATCAATACAGGTGAAGATTATAGCAAAGATTTACTGGGGTGATGCAAGAGACAAGCTTTGTGATGCAGTTGCAGAGTTGAAGCTTGATTCCTTGGTCATGGGGAGCAGAGGCCTTGGCACCATCCAAAGGTATATTTCTCTCTTCCTCTTTTGCTTGAAAACTTAGGTGAAAAGGAGGAAGAAGAAGGGAGAAATTAACATTGAGCATTTAAATCATTTACAGTATAGTTTTTAATGTATTGGTTGATTCAAAACAGGACATTTCTGGGGAGTGTGACCAACTATGTGATGGTCCATGCAACTTGCCCTGTGACCATCGTTAAGGATCCGAGCAGCCATGGCTTCTGATTTCATTTCCTGAATCTTATCTTACACAAACCGAGGTGGGTTCATGGATTCTCCCCAGAAATCCTCTGTTGAGATCATCTTCAAAGACAGTGGTGGTATGTACTAGTGTTCTTTTTAGTATTGCTTATTGTGTGTTCTAAGTATTAATTCATTTGCCCTTTGTTCTTTGTATTGATTGCATAAGTTTCTGCAAATCTTCAAGTCCCTATGTACCAATATCAATAAACAGATTTTGTAGTTTTATGATGTCACAAACTCCTTATTGAAAGCTAAATATAGAGAGAGACTAATCACTAGATATAAAATCAAAATACAAGATCATAGGACATAAAGAGTTTAGGCTCAAAATCTAGTTAATTCATATTTGAAGCAATGAAGTCTTTGAGGTAGACTTTAGTGAACTCCTCCATTTTCTCTTTAGGATGCAAGCATTCCTTGACTACGGGACAATCAACAAACTTCCCAACCCATTGACATAGGATAGGGAAATTCTCTTCAGTGAGCAATTCTACCTTCGTTACTTCTTGCATAACCCCAAACCAAGAAGCCACCATGATTGCAGCAATGTCCAGATATCCAACAGTGTCCCCCTCCGAAGAATTCCTTCTCCTTGAGCTCGTTTTCTAGTGCTTTCAGCTGCTTCAAGCTTCTTCAATAGCCTTGTCCCGATCCTCCTCTTTGCTGCTAAAAGCATCCCATGCCACCCATAACGGCTGCATAAAATTGGGAAGGCAAGTTTGATTTTAGCTTAATGAATATGAAAGCGAAAATGAACTGTACTCATCATGTACCTTCTCATCGATGAACTTAGCCCAGAACTGCACCATGGCTCTGTCGTAAGGATATCGAGGTAAGATGGGGTTATCTGTCCTAGTCTCATCTATGTATTCAAGAATAACAAGTGACTCTGCAATAGGCCTTCCAATTGTGTAGAAGGACTGGAACCTTCTTATGGATGGGGTTATACTTGAGGAGCAAAGGAATTTTATTTTGCAGGTCTTCCTCTATGAATTCAAATTGAACCCCCTTCAGTTTCAGAGCTAGTTTTATTCTTCGAGAAAAGAGACTTGCCCACATGCCAAAGAGTTTCACTTCTTGTGCCATTACAGTTCTACCACTTGGAAATATGCATCTTGTCTATGGATTTGGCTCATTTTATAGGACATTCACAGTTTTTTTTGGTCAGAAGAAGGAAATTCCACAGAGGTTTCTTGATAACCAATTCTGTATTAATCTAATCTAGAGGTAGGTGAACACGCCTTTCTTCTTTAATGGGGAAAAGATGTAAAATCAAATAATACCATTCAAACTTGCTTGAATTTAACCATCCTAAAGTCAGTAACTGTCCCATATTATAATCCTTTAGTCAACCAATTCATCGTCATTCAGTTAACTACTAAAATGAATAAATGGCTAGGTAACAATCAATGATGTGCTTCATGACACCATCAACATGCACCTCTCTCTCAGGTTCTTATGTGTTCTATAAGGTATCTCTGTTTTGACTTTTATCATACCCGGGATTCGAATTTACACTCTAGCTTGAAACCAGAATCAGTCATGGCTGTTGGTAAAAGAGCATTGAAGTTCTCTTATTTGGAAGAAAAGGCATGGTATTAGAGATATCTTTTGGCATCTGATATTGGATAAATCATAGGCAGTGATGAAAATTTTTGTTTTTTTTTTAATCAATAATGAAATTAATGCACAAATTTAGTGATATACCACATAAGCTTTTATTCAAAGAAACAGAACAAAGTCTATGCAGCTCTATAGATCACTCAATAATTGAATTTGTTAATAAATCATCATATCCCTTTGTTAGTGATAATTATAGAAAGAAAGCCCAGAAAGAAAAGGGAATGCTGTAATACCTTGGAATCTTGGCATGCTTCTTCTTCTTCTTAATACTACGGCAACAATAGTAGATTCATGGACAGATTTTTCTGAACTTATCATTTAGTATACTCTCCCAACAAACATATAAAAAAAACACTATAAAGACTTTTATTTCTCAACAAATATAATGACATACCATATCAGTATTTATTCAAAGAAACTGGACTAAGTGTGCTTTTGGGAGTGGTTCTAGAAAAACGTTTTTAGTATTTTTAATACTTGAATAATAAAAATTTTCAAGTATTAGAAATATTAAAAGCGCTTCTTAGAATCGCTACGAAACCGGTTCTAACTCCATCCAACTCTGCATGGATCACACTCTCTTATGACTACAGAATACATAGTAGTGAAGTATATGACAACAAAGATTGGTATCATGCTATCAACCCTTCATTTATGAGCAGTTAAGGATTCAAAATGAACTCGAGAATAGGCAACATGTTTCTCTCTTGGTGGCACACACTGCTTGAAGACAGCATCATCAAAGAGCCTCTGAGTCCATGCATGCAGAATGGGAAATTTCTCTTCACCTATGATGTTCATTCCCAGAGCTTCTTGGCTAACTCCCAGCCAAACTAGAATATTTGCTGCTACGTCTACAAATCCCAGACCGCCCCCTCCAAAGAATCTCTTCTCTTCGAGCTCATTCTCCAGGGTTTTCAGCTGCTGATGAGCTTCTTCAATGGCCGTCTCTCGCTCCTTTTCCTCGCCCACCAAAGCCTTCCATAATGCTGGCAGGAGCTGCAAACAGCGACCCACATAAACTTTGTTCACTAACCATTAAACTATCACTTATTCTAAATCAAAACAAATTAGTTCTAATTTTTACTTTCTCATCTACGAACTTAGCCCAGAACCGAGCCATGGCCTTCTCATAAGGGTCTGTAGGCAAGATGGGGTTGTGCTTCCAGGTCTCATCGATGTATTCTATGATGATAAGTGACTCTGCAACTGGCTTTCCATTATGCAAAAGCACAGGGATTTGCTTATGGATTGGGTTATGCTTGAGAAGCGAAGGACTCTTGTTGGACAAGTCCTCTTCTATGTATTCATACTGAACCCCTTTTTGCTTTAGGGCCACTTCAATTCTGCCGCTAAAAGGGCTTGCCCACATGCCAAACAGCTTCACTTCTTCAGCCATTGTTGCAGTTCGGAGAGGTGTGCTGCATGTGGGGTGGTTTCTTTATTTTCATAGGGGAGTGCAGTAGAGATTTTCTTGATGAACAAGGCTCTAGGCTTACCCTCTATAACTGGTTTCCTTGTGGTCATAATAGGGGCATAATGGCAAATGTTGACATTTCTGGTCATCGGATGGATGTTTGATGACGCCATTAACATGTCTGCAACTCTCACCCTGTGCGTTTGCCTTAAGACACTATGATTTCCACGTTGAAGCTTCAAACACTAGCCTGTCTTCGAATGGATTGCATAAATTTCAATAAATGATCATGTAGAAAATAGTGATCGATGTGAATTTTATATACATATTGGAAGCCCAACAAGAATTTGTATTCTATTTTCTATAGGTTTCTTGATGGAAAAGAAAAGTAGTGAAGTAATGTAAGAAAAATGAAAAAGATATTACTTGAAATTTTTAATGAACTCAAAAAAAAATTAGTTATATTATTTAAAGAAATTAAAAGCTTATATTAATTTAATTTAATTCATATGAAGCATACTAGATTGAGAAAAAAAAAACTCTCCATACCTATTTGAAATAAATTCTTGCAAAATATTTTACCATTAAAAAAAATGAAAAAATAAAATAAATAATGAAATAAACAAAAAAAAAAAAGGGGGAGATAAAGGTAATATTGAAAAAGTTGAAGTTGTCACTCTCACTCCTTATACTTTAATGAAATTTCACTCTTTTTTTAAAAGAATTAAAGATTTTGAAATTATTCCTTCAAAATTTGAAATCTTGTGCCTCTATAATTTCTTCCATTCTAATATCATAAAATAAAAAATTTATAAATTTGTCTCTCTTTTTAATATTTTCATTCCCCCCAGCTTGCTGGTAACCTCAAACTTTCTTGAAAACCAACATAATGATAAAAGAGTATTTGGTTGATAAGACAACTCTTGGAGTTGAGGCTGAATGTTACTCATGTCACTTCCATTAATTTTCATCCATGAAGTAAACCCAGGACCAAGCCTTGCTGCTCTGTCATAAGGATCTCTATATCCAAATCTTAATATTTATAGGTAGATGACCATAGAATTGGAACTCTATTAATAAGGAGCAGTGCTCTGAGTTTTCCTCCTTATAATTCCGTTTGGAGAAGTACTTGTCCAATTTATTTTTGAGTTCTCATTCCTAGAAACAGGGCAAAGCCCATGATACAGCTTCAAAATACATAACTATGAAATACATGGATGAGAAGAAAGGTTCCTCTCCCATCAACTCAGACTCATACATAAACCAACTCTTCATTTGGAAGCAGTCGAGACTCCAAATAGAGCTTTATAATAGGCAATGAGTCGCTCCCTTGGTGGCGCACATTCCTTGAAAACAGCATCATCAGCAAACCTGTGATACCATTCATGCACAGTGGGAAACTTCTATATCCAAGCCATGCTGCTCTTTCGTAAGTATCTCTATATCCAAATCTTTATTAATCTAATCTAGAGGTCGATGTACATAGAATTAAAATGCTATTATTAAGGAGCAATGCTGGAGTGTTCTTCCTCGTAGTACCATTTAGTGCAGTACTTCTCCAATTTATTTTTAAGTTCTCATACCCACAAACGGGACAAAGCTCATGATACAACTTCAAAATACACGACTATGACATACGTAGATGAGAAGAAAGAGGTTCCTTTCCCATCAACTCAGACACGTACATAAACCAACTCTTCATTTGGAAGCAGTCGAGGCTCCCAACCGAACTTTAAGATAGACAATGAGTTGCTCCTTTGGTGGCATACATTCCTTGAAAACAGCCTCATCTGCGAGCCTTTGATACAATTCATGCACGGCGGGAAACTTCTCCTCAGTTAGGATCTCCACTCCAAAGGCTTCTTGGGCAACAACAAGCCAAACCAAAAGATGCGCAGCTATGTCCACAAATCCCAAACTCTCCCTTCCGAAGATTTTCTTCTCTTTCAGCTCACTCTCAAGGGTTTTCAGATGCTGCTGAGCTTCTTCAATCGCTTCCTCTCGCTCCCTTCCCCTACTCGCCATAGCCTTTTTTGCTGCCGGCCAGAACTGTATAATGTATATAAAGTTTACCAATGCTTAAAGAGACAAGACCCAGATGATTTTTAAAAAAAGAAAAACAAAATAGTATTAGATTTACCTTCTCATCTATGAACCTAGCCCAGAACCGTGCCTTGGCCTTTTCGTAAGGGTCTGTAGGCAAGAAGGGGTTGTGTTTCCAGGTCTCATCAATGTACTCCAGGATGACAAGTGACTCTGCAACCGGCTTTCCATTGTGTACTGTAGGGAATTAAACCGAATTCCCAACCCGTGAGAAACAAAATTAAAGAAAACACACGTCAAAGAAAAGATAATCACACGCACAAGACAGTATTTACGTGGTTCGGCAATTTGCCTACGTCCACGGAGTTGCAGGGATATCACTATTATCAGGGAAGAATTCAGAGTACAACATGGCGGCTACAATATTCTCTCTATATATATAACACGACAACCCCACCACACTAAAAAAACCCTAATCCTAAAGGGTGGTTCCACAATGGGCTAAACGGCCCAACAGGCCTCAATAAATCTCCCATTAAAAAGCCATGCAATATTATTCGGGTCGGGTCGTCAAATTGGATCAAACAAAACTAGGCTCCACAAAGCCCAACAAATCTCCCACTTGGAGACTAGTCCAATCACCAACATCAAACCGCTATCCTCCAAGAAACAATCCCTCATCCCTACAACTCATCCTCCTGTCCTCAAGCTAGAAGACCAATTGAAGCTGCGCATAGCTTCAACTTCTCAATAGTGACACCCTTAGTCAACATGTCTGCAGGGTTCTTAGATCCACAAATCTTCTCAAGTATTACCAGTTTATCCTCAACAAGATAACGGATAAAGTGGTATTTTGTTTGTATATGTTTCGACTTTGAATGAAAAACCGAATTTTTGGCAAGAAAAATTGCACTCTGACTGTCACTGTGTAGAATGCCCATCTCCTGCTTCTTACCCAATTCATCTAAGAAACCATGAAGCCAAATCATCTCCTTTCCAGCTTCAGTTGCTGCAACATACTCAGCTTCTGTGGTAGACAAAGTAACAATCTTCTGTAGATTTGAAACCCATGATATAGCTGCACCACCTAGAGTAAAAACAAACCCAGTAGTACTCTTTCTACTATCAATATCACCAGCAAAATCAGCATCTACATAACCCTGCAATTTCAAACTTGCACCTGTGAAGCAAAGACATGTATCTAATGAACCCTTTAGATATCTTAGAATCCACTTGACTGCCTCCCAATGCTGCTTTCCAGGCCTACTCATGAATCTGCTCACAACTCCCACTGCATGTGCAATGTCTGGCCTTGTACACACCATAGCATACATCAAGCTACCAATAGCTGAGGCATAGGGCACCTTGCTCATATGGTCCCTTTCTTCTTCTGTCTTCGGTGACTGTTCTTTGCTTAGTTTGAAATGGCTCCCCAAGGGTGTGCTCACTGGTTTAGCTTCATTCATGTTGAACCTGCTGAGAACTTTCTTCACATACTCTGATTGTGAAAGCTTCAATGTACCATTAGCCTTATCTCTAATGATTCTCATACCAAGGATTTGCTTTGCAGTTCCCAAATCCTTCATTGCAAATTGTTTGGACAATTGCTTCTTCAGATTATTAATCTTCTCAATGTCAGACCCTACAATAAGCATATCATCCACATACAACAGTAATATGATGTAAGAATTGTCAAAAGACTTAACATAGCAACAGTGATCAGCTTCACATCTCTTGAACCCAATTCTATGCATAAAACTGTCAAACTTCTTGTACCACTGTCTAGGAGCTTGTTTAAGGCCATACAAGCTTTTTCTCAATTTGCAGACTAGATTCTCTTGTCCCTGAACAATGAACCCTTTTGGCTGAATCATGTAAAGGTCTTCCTCCAAGTCACCATGAAGGAATGCTGTCTTCACATCTAACTGCTCAAGATGTAAGTTTTCTGCAGCCACCATTCCTAGTACAAGTCTGATTGTTGACATTTTCACAACTGGAGAAAATATCTCTGTGTAGTCAATGCCCTCCTTCTGCTGGAACCCTTTAACAACTAATCTGGCCTTGTAACGTTTACTACCATCATGCTCATTCTTTATTCTGTATACCCACTTGTTGTGCAAAGCCTTCTTTCCTACTGGCAATTCAGTCAATTCCCATGTCTGATTCCCTAACAAGGAATCCATCTCATCCTTCATGGCTAACTCCCACTTGCTTGAATTCTCATCTTGCAAGGCTTCATCATAACACTCTGGCTCACCGCCATCAGTCAACAGGAGATAATTTAAAACAGGTGAATAACGCTGCGGAGGTCTAATGTTCCTGGAAGATCTGCGAACTTCAACTACAGGTGTACTCAGATCTACCTGTGAATTTACATTCTCCTTATTTTCTTCATCCCCCTTCTGGACAGTACTTTCAGTCAATTCATCTAAGTTGACAAACTTAGATTTCTTTTGATCTATCTCTGTAACATCTGACACTACAGTTGACCTGTCCTTGTACATAACCTGTTCATTAAATATCACATTTCTACTTCTGATGATTTTCCTGTTTTGTTCATCCCAAAACCTATAGCCAAATTTCTGATCACCATAGCCAATGAAAAAACATATTTTTGACTTTGCATCAAGTTTGCTACGAGCATCAGAATCAATATGAACATAAGAAACACAACCAAAAACTTTTAAATGTGAAAACTTCACCTCTTTACCGCTCCAAACCTCCTCAGGAAGTCTGAACTCCATGGGAACTGATGGTCCTCGGTTTATCAGGTAAGCTGCAGTGCTAACAGCATCAGCCCAAAAAGTTTTTGGTAGTCCAACATGCAACCTCATACTTCTAGCACGCTCATTGAGAGTTCTGTTCATGCGCTCAGCCACACCATTCTGCTGTGGTGTCCCAGGAATGGTCTTCTCCATCCTAATTCCCTGTGCAGCACAATACCCATTGAACCCTCCATCTATGTACTCTCCTCCATTATCTGACCTCAAACATTTTACTTTCAAACCTGTTTCTGTCTCAACCATGGCCTTCCACTTCTTAAAAGTTTCAAATACATCAGATTTATTTTTCAGAAAATAAACTCATACCTTTCTACTTGAGTCATCAATAAAAGTGATGTAATACCTTGAACCTCCTAGGAATGCAACCGGAGAAGGCCCCCACAAATCAGTGTGTACTAGTTCCAATTTTTCAGCCTTCGGTGTCCTGCCAGTTTTCAAGAAGCTTACCTTTTTTTGTTTTCCTAAGATGCAACTTTCACACATGTCAAAATCAATGGATTTCAATTCTGGTAGTTTTCCTTTTGACAACAACATCTTCATCCCTTTCTCACTCATGTGACCAAGTCTACGATGCCATAGGCTTGTATCAGTACTTGCATCAGCAACTGCAATTGTGTCTCTTGGACATGAGGTTATATATAAAGTACCAGTCTTATTTCCACGAGCCAATACCCTAGCTCCCTTTGTAACCTTCCAAGTACCACCAACAAATAGTATTGCATGTCCTTCATCATCAAGTTGTCCAACAGAAATTAGATTCCTCATCAGGTCAGGAATATGTCGAACCTTCTCCAGTAACCAAACAGACCCATTGGGCAACGATATCCGGACGTCTCCCAGACCCACAACATCCAAGGCTGAACCATCAGCCAAATACACCTTACCAAAATCACCTGCAACATAATTCTGTATGATTTCTCGGTGTGGAGTGGTATGAAACGAAGCTCCTGAATCCAAAACCCAATCATCAAGTGGATTGTCTACTGCAAGAAGTAATGCATCATGTACCTCTTCTGTTACAACATTAGCAGAATCATCTTCATTCTTCTTCTTAGGGCTTTTGCATTGCCTTTTAAAGTGACCTGTTTTCCCACAATTCCAGCATTGTACTTGTTGGCCTGATCTAGATTTGCTTCTGTTCCGATTAGAATTTCTGGAATTTGATCTACCCCGATTTGAATATCTGTCATTACCTTTGCCTCTTGTCTCAAGGTTTAGGGCAGAACCAGATCCTGAGGTTTCACCTGTATCTCTTCGGCGAATCTCCTCAGCCAGAATTAAATCTCGTATATCATTGTACTTGAGCTTTTCCTTTCCCGTAGAATTGCTTACTGCCATCCTCATTGTCTCCCAACTGTTTGGCAAAGAAGCCAAGACGATCAGAGCACGAATCTCATCATCAAAATCAATTTCTACAGACGACAATTGATTTGTGATTGTATTAAATTCATTCAGATGTTGTGCTACTGATGCATTCTCTGTCATCTTCAAATTGAACAACTTCTTCATCAGATGCACCTTATTGTTTGCGGATGGCTTTTCATACATACCGGACAAAGCCTTCATCAAATCTGCTGTGGTCTTCTCCTTTACAACATTATGTGCAACAGACCTAGACAGAGTTAACCTAATAACTCCTAGAACCTGTCTGTCAAGAACCGCCCATTCCTCAGCCTTCATACTCTCAGGTTTTGTCCCCAAAAGAGGCAGATGCAATTTCCTCCCATAGAGATAATCTTCAATCTGCATCCTCCAATACGCAAAGTCTGTGCCATCAAACTTTTCTATTCCAGACGCCTTTCCTGCTTCCTCTGCCATTGCTCCCACTCAAACCTAACCCTAGGCTCTGATACCAGTTGTAGGGAATTAAACCGAATTCCCAACCCGTGAGAAACAAAATTAAAGAAAACACACGCCAAAGAAAAGATAATCACACGCACAAGACAGTATTTACGTGGTTCGGCAATTTGCCTACGTCCACGGAGTTGCAGGGATATCACTATTATCAGGGAAGAATTCAGAGTACAACATGGCGGCTACAATATTCTCTCTATATATATAACACGACAACCCCACCACACTAAAAAAACCCTAATCCTAAAGGGTGGTTCCACAATGGGCTAAACGGCCCAACAGGCCTCAATAAATCTCCCATTAAAAAGCCATGCAATATTATTCGGGTCGGGTCGTCAAATTGGATCAAACAAAACTAGGCTCCACAAAGCCCAACATGTACAAGCACAGGGACTTTCTTGTGAACTGGATTATACTTGAGAAGCGCAGGACTCTTATTGTACAAGTTCTCTTCTATGTATTCAAATTGAAGTCCTTTCAGCTTCAGGGCCAATTCAATTCTGCGGCTATAGGGGCTTCCCCATGCACCAAACAGCTTCACTTCTTCAGCCATTGTTGCAGTTTGGAGAGTTATGGTTCCTTTGCTGTATTTTCTTCTGATTTATAGGGGTTTTTCTTTTGTCGAGATCTTAGTTTGGACTTTGGAGCGTGTCAGTGTCATCGAATGGCTGATTGGGAAAGCATTGATGTATATGGTGACGCCATCAAGAGGCTTCCAGACGTCAGCCAATACGTGTGCACTGAGAATTATGCAGACGAAGGAACGTTTGAAGCCTTGGGAGTCTTGGACAAACTTTTTCGTGTAATTTGTTCACTGGCTTTCGGCTTCCCTTTTTCATTTGAGGACAAACCCGTTTACTGGTGAAGCGATATTGCACAGACCATTCTGCATCGTAACTCGAGTTTGACATTCTAGAATGTAGTTCGACAGGTACTACTTTTATATCTTACCATTTTTCCTTTATAAATTAAAATATATCTAAGTTTTATTTATTTGGACTTTTATTCTATGGTTTAGATTTGGGAGTGTGATAAATACCACTTCGATACCTTAATATATGATTAATTAATTAATTCTCATCCACGGTAAGAGTCTACATGAAGTAAAAGTATCATTCATCAAGGATTTAAAATTTTTTACACTAGTAAAAAACTATATAAATCCTAGATTGTCATTGGAGACCCATTTAGTACATTGTTTGACCCTAACGTGTATAACTTGAAAGTAGAAGATATTTGGTTGTTTCCTAGGTGTTTGCTGTGAGAGGGAATATTCATGGTACATAGAAGGTTAGATCTGGGTTAAAATCATAATGAAGGTAATAATATATTCCTAGATAAAAGTAGGTAATTTAGTTTCATTAGTAAAAGTTCCAACAAATCCCAGAGCTTCTTGGGCAACAAGAAGCCAAACTATAATGTTTGCAGCTATGTCTACAAATCCCAAACTCTCCCCTCCAAAGAATTTCGTCTCTTTCAGCTCACTCTCTAGAGTTTTCAGCTGCTCCTGGATTTCTTCAATCACTCCCTTTTGCTCCTCTCCCTTTCCACAACCTTTGTTGCTGCCGGCCAGAGCTGCATAATGAATAGTAGTCAGGATCCAAATGAAATTTTTTTTTTTTTAAAAAAAGGAATATAGTATTGGGTTTACCTTGTCATGGCCTTCTCGTAAGGGTCTGTAGGCAAGATGGGAATATGTTTCCAGGTCTCATCAATGTACTCCAGGATGACAAGTGACTCTGCAACCGGCTTTCCATTGTGTACAAGCACAGGGATTTTCTTGTGAACTGGATTATACCTGAGAAGCGCAGGACTCTTATTGGACAAGTTCTCTGCTATGTTCAAATTGAACTCCTTTCAGCTTGAGGGCCACTTCAATTCTGCGGCAAAAGGGGCTTGCCCACGAGCCAAAAAGCTTCACTTCTTCAGCCATTGTTGCTGCTTGAAGAGATGTGGCTGCCATTGGTATGCTCTCTTCTTATTTATAGAGGTTTTCTTGATCTTGAATCTTGATTAACCAGGTGCCGTCCTGGACCTTGGATTTGTGGAGATTTTAATGTGGAGTGTGATAGGATGGCTGGTTAGGAGCCCAATAATGTACTTGGTGACGTCAGCCAATGCCTTTTGAGAGTTTGGGGGGGCAAAATAACCCTTTTATAAAAAGAAATGTAAGCATAACCCATCCGCAAAACTTTATGATCAAACTAATCTTTTTATTATCACTAAGAGATATATCATAATTTTATTTTATTTTTATCAAAATTGAAATTAAAGTTTCAATTGTTAAATGAGACTTTATTTTTAAAATAAGACAATAATTAGTAACTAAGGCTTTATTTTGAAACTGAAATTTTAATTGTTAATTAAGGTTTCATTTTTAAATTGAAACTACAATTGGTATCTGTGATTTCATTTTTTAACCGAGACCTCAATTTTAACTGAAGTTTAGTTAATTTTTTCTATTTTAAATTTTAATTAAAATATTAAATTATAAATTTTATTGAAATTAAAAATATATACTTAATAATAAAAAAAGTTATATATTTAAACTTAACAATCTGATATTACTTTTAATAAAGATTAATTGTTAAATATAATAATAAATAAATATTTTATTTATCAATAAATTAATATTTTATTTATCAATAAATTAATAATCTTAAAATAATAAAGTTATATGATATATAAATAAGATATAAAATTACATAATTTATTAATTTAATATATTTAATTTATTGTATTTTTAAGATATTAATTTATTTGTATTTTGACAAATTAATCTTTATTAAAATAATAATATACTCTTAAATTTTCATATATAATGGAAAAAAACATGTCCCCCATAATTTGAGTAGGTACTTGATGTAATTTAAATTAATAGATTATATAATTTTATATTTTAAAAATATAATAAATTTAATACATTAAATTAATAAATTATATAAATTTATATATTATTTATGTCTCATATAACTTTATTATTTTAAAATTATTAATTTATTGATAAATAAAATATTTATTTATTATTATATTCATCCATTTATCTTTATTAAAATAATAATAAGTATATAAATTTCTTATTATTAAATTATATATTTTTAATTTCAATAATAATTTATAATTTAATATTTTTTAATTAAATTTAAAGTAAGAAAAAAAAAATGAAACATCAATTGCTAATTACAACTTCAATTAAAAAACGAAGTCTTAATTATTAATTCCGGCTTCAATCCAAAAATAAAATTTAATTGAGGTTTAACTTAAAATTTGAAAAAATAAAATAAAATCATGAATTTTGTAAAAAGGCTAAACCTTATATATATATATATATATATATATATATATATATATATATATATATATATATATATATATATATATATATATATATATTTTTGTCTGTGACCAACTTTTTAGATCATTCACATGAGCAGTTAATCTCGGAGAATGGAATTTTGGATCAAAATTGATGTTTTGATCCAACAATATTATGTTTTAAATAATTGGTTTATGCTTGAAATGTGGGATCGAGGTGACTGACTGTACAATATAAATATATAATTTATATATTACTAAAATTAAAAGAATTATAAAATCACAATAAAAATAAAATATAAATATATTAGATTTTTTATTTTAATAAATAATAAATTTATAATATTTAATTATTAAGAAGAAAGATTATAGACTAAAGAGTAAAATAAAATTGTGTTACTTATTTATTCATTTTTTAATTTTTATTTCAATTTTATTAGCATTATTATTTTAGTATGATTACTTACTTTTGATCATGGGTTGGTGGGGGATTTTAAAAAAAAAAATTGTAATTTTGAGAAATATTTATTGGAAAGAGGAGCATTGTCACACTCCAATTCATCACTAAACATTTAATAAATGTTAAACATATTTCAATAATGTTGGGGGAGCATCATGTTGGGAAGGGATGATTGGAATGTCGGGATTGTTTATCCAAATAATGACTCTTAAAATAAGGTCGTATGATATGATATTCGAATGTTAAAAGATTTAATTCATTTGGAGGATGAAAACCCGACAACCTTAAAAGGATTGGAGTTGAGGCTGAATGTTACCCATACCACTTACATTCTCATCTCCGAACTAAACCCCGAACCAAACCATGACTCAGTCACAAGGATTTCTATATCCAAATCTTTATTCAATCTAACCAAGAGGTAGATGAACATAGAATATTCAATTCCTATTGATTAGGAGGCAATGTTTGGGTCTTCTTCCTAAGGCCATTTGGAGCAATACTTCTCCAAACTTATTTCTAAGTTCTCATTCCCACAAACAGGACAAGGTTCATTACAATACTTCATAATGCATAACTATGAAATATGTTGGTATGAGATAAAATCATATATTTTTATTCTATATCAATTCATCAGAGTACAAGTGTATATATAGACAAAAGAAAAGCTATACATGGACTACATGGATTACGGCTACAATTGCTGAGGGATTGCAGTGACTGATTGCAGTGATTGATTTTTCTCCTTTAATGGTTCAGAGAACAGCTCACGCCAACACTCCCCCTCAAGTTGGTACGTAAATATCAATAAGTCCCAACTTGTCTAGTGAGTGATGGAATATTTTACTGCTCACAGCTTTTGTAAGAATATCGGCCAGTTGGTCTTCGGATTTCACAAAAGGGAATTGGATAATCTTTGCATCAAGATTTTGTTTAATAAAGTGTCGATCTACTTCTACGTGCTTAGTCCGATCATGCTGAATGGGATTATGGGAGATGTCAATTGCTGCTTTATTATCACAAAACAACTTCATCTCGGAGTCAGGGGCAAAACCAATCTCCGTTAGAAGTCTCCTAAGCCACAATAACTCACATAGCCCTTTAGCCATTCCACGAAACTCAGCTTCCGCACTGGATAGAGCGATCACCTTATGTTTTTTGCTTCTCCAAGTAACCAAGTTTCCTCCAACAAAAGTGAAGTAGCCTGAGGTGGATTTCCTATCCATGATGTTCCCTGCCCAATCTGTGTCTATATATCCTTCTACTCTTAGGTGATCATTTTTTGAGAACATAAGTCTCTTTCCAGGGGACGACTTCAAATATCTCAAAATCTGCATAACGGCACTCATATGATCTTCACTTGGACAATGCATAAACTGGCTTACCACACTTACTGCATAAGCAATATCCGGTCGTGTGTGAGAAAGATAAATAAGCTTGCCTACCAGTCTTTGATACCTTTCTTTGTCTGTTGGTATTTGATTGGGATATTCTCCAAGTTTGTGATTCAGAATTATTGGAGTTTCTGTAGGCTTACAATCAAGTAATCCAACCTCTGTTAATAGGTCTAAAATATATTTTCTCTGAGACAGGAATATACCTCGCTTTGATCTAGCAACTTCAATTCCCAGAAAGTATTTTAGTCCTCCTAGGTTCTTCATTTCAAATTCAGATGCCAACTGCTCTTGAAGTCTCGCTATCTCCTCTGAATCGTCTCCTGTGATGATCATATCGTCTACATAGACTATCAGAGCAGTCAGTTTGCCCTGTCTATGCTTTAGGAACAAAGTGTGATCAGAGTTACTTTGCTGGAATCCATACTTTTTCATTGCCGTACTGAATCTCCCAAACCAAGCTCGAGGTGATTGTTTCAACCCGTATAGAGTTCTTTGTAATTTGCAAACAATGTTGCCTTCTGTGTTGGCTACATATCCTGAGGGAATGTCCATATATATATATATATATATATATATATATATATATCTTCTTCTAGATCACCATGTAAAAACGCATTCTTTACATCGAACTGATGCAGGGGTCAATCCAGATTTGCTGCAAGTGACAACAATACTCTCACCGTATTTAGTTTGGCAACGAGTGAGAATGTTTCCTGATAGTCAACTCCGTATGTCTGCGTGAATCCCTTTACTACAAGTCTTGCCTTGTAACGCTCAATTGTTCCATCTACCTTGTATTTGATAGAAAACACCCACTTGCACCCCACTGTTTTCTGTCCTTTAGGTAGATTGACAAGAATCCAGGTCTTATTTTTCAATAGTGCCTCCATCTCCTCCTTCATAGCCTGGACCCACCTCGGGTCTTTCATTGCTTCTTCAACCCTTGTAGGAACCTGACACGAGGAGAGTGCATTTGCGAAAGTCTTTAGAGGTTTAGGAAGTGTCTTTGTGGATACATAGTTAGCAATTGGGTATTTCAACCTCCGGTCTTCTATGTTAGGAGAGTATCTATCTGGTGGCTTGCCTCGATTATGCCTGTATGGTAACTCATAGCCCACATGACCATCATTAGTTAACACAGGTGTACTCAGAGTGTTCAGGGAACTTACCTCAGGAATATTCTCAGGAGATGGGTCTTTGGATACTGTGGAATGAGGGGGTACTATCGACTGTTGTGGTTGTTGCTCTTCAATTACTAATGGTAGAACACCAGGTTCTGTGTCAACATCAGGTTCTGTATTGGATACAGAAACAACAGGCTCAACATCAGGCTCAACATCAAGTTCTGTATTGGATACAGAAACAACAGGCTCCCAATCAAACCTCAGCCAATTCAACTCTTTATTTTGAGGCACCCCCTGAAGAGTAGAAGTGGATGTGGTCGGAGAGTAGAAAGTCTCTGATTCCAAGAAGGTGACATCCATCGTCACATAGGTGCGATGATTAAATGGATCATAACAGCGATATCCCTTTTGATGTAAGCCATACCCCAAAAAAAGACACCGGACTGCGCAGGGATCGAGTTTAGTGCGTTGATTCTTGTGTAAATGAACGAAGGCAACACAGCCAAATACTCGAGGCGGAAGCATTAAGGCAGTAGGTAGAGAGTGGACAGTGGATAGAGCCTGGAGAGGAGTCTTGAACTTAAGAACCTTATAAGGCATCTGATTAATAAGGTGAACTACTGTAGTGACAGCATCAGTCCAAAAATGATTAGGTACATGAGCACCAAGAAGAATAACCCGAGCAGTCTCTAAAATATGCCGATTTTTCCTTTCGGCAATTCCATTTTGTTGTGGTGTTTGAGGACAGGTAGTTTCATGAATCAAGCCATGGTGATTGAAATAATTTTTGAAGTCACGATGCATATACTCTCCACCATTATCGGATCGAAGTATGCGAATTGTAGCAGAATACTGAGTTTTAACCATCTCATGAAATGAGCAAAAAACAGAGAAAACTTCATCCTTTATTCTTCATTAGACACAACCATGTCATACGAGTGCAATCATCCACAAAAATCACAAACCATCGAACCCCAGATATAGTGGATTTGGGAGATGGACCCCACACATCAGAGTGAATCAATTCAAAAGGCATCTGACTCTTATTAAAACTCAAAGGATAACTAACACGATGACTTTTAGCTAAGATGCATGTCTCGCATTTAAAATCCAAATTCGACAAACCCGAAAATAAAGCAGGAAATACAAGTTTCAAATATCCAAATGAAGGATGTCCTAACCGACGATACCACAACAAAATGTTCGCCTTATTTCGATCACTAGAGCTTCTTGTATGGTTAGCTTGACCGATGCTAAAATCTTCCATATAGTAGAGCCCCCCCTTTTTAGTACCATGCCCAATTATCTCATTGGTGAGAATATCTTGAAGAAGACAAAAGGTTGGATAAATTATAACAATACAATTTAACTCCTTCGTGACTTGGCTCACTGACAATAATTTATGAGACAATGAGGGTACAAAAAGGGTATTGGTTAAGGAGAGAGTTGGTGATATCATCACTATACTAGCCCCTTTTACCAAAGAGATGTCCCCATTAGCATTAGCAATGCTAGTACGCCGAGGAGAGGATCGTTCAGAAAAATCACTTGCATCATACGTCATGTGGTCTGTCGCTCCTGAATCAAGAATCCAACCATCATATGATTCATTGGTATTGGTCCCGAGAAAACTCATACCTGTATCCAAATCAACTGTTGTTGTTGGAATAAGTGACAATTGGGACTCAGCCGAGGCTATCGCGGCCTTGCCTGTGCCATTAGCTGCATTTTTGCTGGCTCCACCATCATTCCCATTCCCATCTCGTCGCCTCTTGGCTTGTAATTCATGCCACCAATCTAGGTAGCCATGTAGTTTGAAGCATGTGTCTCGAGTATGCTTCGAATTTCCACAATGAGAGCATTTCATGTCATTGGATGGGCCATTTGACTTAGAAAATTTTCCATTCAATGACAGAGAGTGGGCTGCAGTGGAGGGCCCTTGTTTGAGGCTTCGTGAAGCCATCACTGCTCCAGCCGCCTCTTCTCCATTATTGGCTATCATCACCGCCTGACGCACAGCTTCTCTACGAACATGGGCATATGCCTGTTCCACTGTGGGAAATGGCTTAAGCTGCAACACATCACTTCTAATATTATCAAGTTTATCATCCAAACCATCAAGAAAAGTATATACCCGATCCTCCTGCAGCATATTGTTAAAATATTGGATATCTACTGGACATTGCATTGGATTGGGACGACGGAAATCAATCTCCCGCCATAGACCTTGGAGATCATTATAGTATTTTTCCAGAGAGCCACTACCCTGCCTGAGTCGTGCCACTCGCCGCTGGAGTTCATAAACTTGGGTTGCATCACTTCCATCAAAATAAGTGGTTGCAATTGCATCCCAAACTTGCTTTGCCGTTGGAAACCGAATGAAGTTGCCAATAAGGGATGAATCCATCGAACCAATCAGCCATCCTTTCACAGTTGCATTCTCAGTCCACCACCTACGGAAGGAAGGGTCGGTTGTTAATGGTTGAGGAAGGTCGCCGTTGATGTAGCCGAGTTTATCCTTGCCCGCAACATACATCTCTATGACTTGTGACCAGAGGGCGTAATTCGTGCCATCCAGTTTGATGCCAATCGGGGCAATTGCTGAGTCGGTGGTTGGAATGGACGTTGGAGCTTTACTCAAAGCTTCTGTCATCCTTGCCGTTAGTTCAGACAGTACAAATGGCGGGATTGAAGATTCACCCAAGTGCTCACCCGAGTGAGGATCTATATCTGCCATGTGAAAGGAGTTTGGGCTCTGTTTTTAAGAAATTTGGTTGAACAGAGGGTAGAGGATCGAATTCTGCTCTGATACCATGTTGGTTTGAGATAAAATCATATATTTTTATTCTATATCAATTCATCAGAGTATAAGTGTATATATAGACAAAAGAAAAGCTATACATGGACTACATGGATTACGGCTGCAATTGCTGAGGGATTGCAGTGACTGATTGCAGTGATTGATTTTTCTCCTTTAATGGTTCAGAGAACAGCTTAAGCCAACAAAATACATGTGCAAGAAGAAAGATTCCTCTCCCATGAAGTCATCCACAAATAAACCCACTCTTCATTTGGAAGCAGTCAAGGCTCCAAACCGAACTTTGAAAGAGGCAAGAAGTCGCTCCATTGACACACATTCCTTGAAAACAGCATCATCAAGAAGCCTATGATTCCATTCATGCAATCCGGGAAACTTATCTTCGGTTAGGATATCCAGTCCCAGAGTTTCTTGGACAACAAGCAGCCAAAATATAATGTTTGCAGCTATGTCTACAAATCCCAAACTCTCCCCTCCAAAGAATTTCTTCTCTTTCAGCTCACTCTCTAGAGTTTTCAGATGCTCCTGGATTTCTTCAATCAGTCCCTTATGCTCCTCTCCCTTACTCAACACAACCTTTTTTGCTGCCGGCCAGAGCTGCATGATATTGTACAGTAGTCAGGACCCAAGTGAATTTAAACTAAAAAAAGGAAAAAAAAAAAATAGTAATGGGTTTACCTTCTCATCTAAGAACTTAGCCCAGAACCGTGCCATGGCCTTCTCATAAGGGTCTGCAGGCAAGATGGGGTTCTGTTTCCAGGTCTCATCAATGTACTCCAGGATTACAAGTGACTCTGCAACTGGCTTTCCCTTATGCAAAAGCACAGGGACTTTCTTATGGACTGGGTTATAGTTGAGAAGCGAAGGACTCTTGTTGGACAAGTCCTCTTCTATGTACTCATACTGAATCCCTTTCATCTTGAGGGCCACTTCAATTCTGCGGCTAAAAGGGCTTGCCCACATGCCAAACAGCTTCACTTCTTCAGCCATTGTTGCAGCTTGAAGAGATCAGGCTACCACTGGTATGCCCTCTTCTTATTTATAGAGGTTTTCTTGATAAACCAGGCGCGGTGCTGGCCCTTGGATTTGTTGAGATTTTAGTTTGGAGTGTGATCGGATGGACGATTGGGAACCAATAATGTATCTGGTGACGGCCTGACAAAGTGGTAGACATCAGCCAATGCGTGTCCATTGAGGCATGGCCTACGCATCCAGACAATGAAGACTTTGAAGACGGCACTTATCGCTGTCGGTGATGTGATATTTCCCTTGGAATCTTATCTCTTTGCATTATTTAAGTGGGCTAAATTGCAAGGATTGAAATGTCGAAAAATTTCGGAAAATATCGTTTATCGGCCGGCTCCGACACAATATTCGTCACGGAAAATTTTCGAAACTATCGCCAATATTTTGGTATTTTTCGAAGCGACACGCGGAGCAGATGGAGAACGTCAATATATTGCCCCTTCTACCACTTTTTTGAAAATTTTGAAAATTCTCGTATTTGAATTTTTAACGATTCAATGACCCAAATTTCATATATGTTTTTATATTATAATTTTATTTTTAACATTTTTTATATTTATCTCATTAATCTTATTTCAAAAAATTATTATCACTCCACTCTTAAATTTTTTTATATTTATCCTTTCAATTTTATTTAATTTTAAATGATTTTATTTTAAAATATTAAAAATATAATTTTACCCAAAAATTTGCTATAATATAAAATTTTTAAAAAGTTCTAATATTTTATAAATTAAAATTAATTTTATAAGATAAATTATTAATAATTTTTATTATTTAAATAAATTAATGTTAATAGAAAAAGTTGTTACCACATAATTTTAATAAAATTTTAGAAATTAAATCTCAAATAAAATATTTTATATAAATCAATTTAATTTTTTATTTAAAATGTAATTAAACATATTTTAGTAAAAGTATTTTAAATTTTTTTAAATAAACATTGTTTTCAACAAGATCTCCCTTCATTTTAATATTAAGGAATATTGCAATATCATATGTATTATATTTATATATAAATTATTTTTATTCAATAAAATCAAATATATCTTAACCTAATTCTAACTTTATACACTTTCAAAATTCATATTTATTATTCTTAAAATTCAAATATCGAATCTACTGATATATCTTTATCTATCGATTTTTTTTTTATCATATCTATATCAATTATACTTACAAAATAACTTTAAAATATATATATTTGTTTATTTTATCATTTTTTTTTTTTTAGTTTTTCCAAAGATGTTAATGAATTTTAAATAATTTTTAATCCACTTATATTTGTGAAAAAATATCACTATGATACTTATGATATATTCGTAATTATCGATATTTTAGGTAGATATGATTGTTTGAGTATTATTAAAATTTTAATATATATATATATAATCTTAATAAAATAAAATAAAAATATATTAAGATTTTTTATTTTAATAAATAAAAAAATTAAAATATTTAATTACTAAGAAGAAATTATAGACATCAACATTTTTAATGAATTAAATTATCATTAAATTGGTTTTCAAAATTGTGGTTTCCCAATTCAACAAAATTTGAACTCAATAAATAATATGTGACAAAATTTGAAAGATTACAAAATTTAAAAGAGAATTAAAAATAAATATTTTTTTGTTAGCAAATTTCCGTAATGAAAAAGATAAGTTGTTAAAATTAATGAAACAAATTTTTTAAATTAAACAACTAAATCTTGAGGAATTTCAAAATTTAATTTTTTAATTTTATGCATACTAGGGTGACTTCCTTCAATGAAAGGAAGATCGGGAAAACGACTTCACATAGAAATTCATAAATAAGAAATTTTCAAGAAATAGTAAAACAATAATAGATATGTTTTTCATAGATTTTGCATAAAATTTTCATAAGGAAGAAAATTTTCAAGAAATAATAAAAAAAACAACAAATATGTTTTTCACCTTTCCATAAAATTATTAAGGAATAAGCCACTCTAAACCTTCAATTAACTTTCAAAACAAAAATAATATTTTCCTTATGTATTTTGGAGTGTGATGAAAGTGAAAGAATGATAAGAAAATATTATTTTATAAAAAAATTATTACAAATATGGTATTTCACAATTATTATTTTTTAATAAAAAATATTTTGTTTCACATATTTTCTTATTGTTTTGCAAATTCACTAAAGTTGTGGGTACAGAAATATTATACACCAAAGAGTAAAATAAAATTGTTTTATTTATTTATTCATATTTTATTAACATTTTATTATAATTTATTTAAATTTAAAATTTTTGAAATTATTTCTAAATTTACAATACTTATTTTCACATCAAAACAATAATTTTAAATTTTAATTGTATTTCTTAAAAATATCATAGGAAGCATATATTTTTTTAAAATAAAATAATAAATTTTTAATAATAGTATCCCTGTAATTTCAAAATTCAAGCCAAAAGCCAATTTTCTTTTCCTCAAATAGTGAAAAGCCGTATTTCAACTAATCTAGAATCATCACCTATAAGTCAATCTCTTTCCTTGCTCAAACGCCCACAAGTACACAAAAACATTCTGTTTTTCATTTCTAATTAAAATAATATTCTAAAAATATTTTTTTATTATTTTATAAATAAATTACAACGTCTTTTTAATATATATATATATATATATATATATATATATATATATATATATATATATATTAAATCTCTTTCACTCTTTATGAAACAATATGATTAATTTTATTCAGATGAACATAGAATACTACTCCAATTTATTTTTAAGTTGTCGTCCCCAGCAACAGGGTAAAGTCCATGACACAACTTCAAAGTACACAACTGAAACACATGTATGAGAAGCAACTAGCAAGGTTCCTCCCCTATCAACTCATGCACAGACATAAACCAACTCTTCATTTGGAAGCCGTCGAGGATCCAAACCGAGCTTTGAAGAAGCCAAGATGTCGCTCCCTTGGTGGCACACATTCCTTGAAAACAGCATCATCGACAAGCCTTTGATACCATTCATGCAAAACAGGAAACTTCTCTTCGGTCAGGATCTCCATTAATCCCAGAGCTTCTTGGGCAACAAGAAGAAAAACTATAATGTTTGCAGCTATGTCTACAAATCCCAAACTCTCCCCTCCAAAGAATTTCTTCTCTTTCAGCTCACTCTCTAGAGTTTTCAGCTGCTCCTGGATTTCTTCAATCACTGCCTTTTGCTCCTCTCCCTTACTCACCACGACCTTTGTTGCTGCCGGCCAGAGCTGCGTAATGAATAGTAGTCAGGATCCAAATGATTTTTTTTTTTTTAAAAAAAGGAATATAGTATTGGGTTTACCTTGTCATCCATGTACTTAGCCCAGAACCGTGCCATGGCCTTCTCATAAGGGTCTGCAGGCAAGATGGGATTATGTTTCCAGGTCTCATCAATGTACTCCAGGATGACAAGTGACTCTGCAACCGGCTTTCCATTGTGTACAAGCACAGGGATTTTCTTGTGAACTGGATTATACTTGAGAAGCGCAGGACTCTTATTGGACAAGTTCTCTTCTATGTACTCAAATTGAACTCCTTTCAGCTTGAGGGCCACTTCAATTCTGCGGCTAAAGGGGCTTGCCCATGTGCCAAAAAGCTTTACTTCTTCAGCCATAGTTGCTGTTTGAAGAGATATGGCTGCCATTGGTATGCCCTCTTCTTATTTATAGAGATTTTCTCGATAAACCAGGCGCGGTACTGCTGGCCTTGGATTTGTCGAGATTTTAGTTTGGTGTGATCCGACGGGCGATAGGGAACCAATGATGTATTTGGTGACGGCCTCGACAAACTTGGAAACTTGTAGGCGTTCAGCCAATGCGTATCCATTGAGGTATGGCCTATGCCTCTAGACGATTGAACCTTTGAAGACTATGACCAACTTTTTGACGCAACGACCTCGGTGACTCCCCTTTTTCGATTGTTAACTGAGAATGGAATTTTGGGTAAAGATAGATGTGCTGGTCAAATAAAATCTGTTTCAATAAATGCGCGGATCAGAGCAATCAGAAGGGCTTCACTGCAAAATCAAAGACCACGTTTGGAAATTGAACGATTGTGGTACTAGTAGAAAATCCATTGGTTTAATAATAGAATCCATGTGATTAAATTATGGTCGAGTAATGAACATTATATCATAAATATATTATTAAAAAATATATATTTAATTAAAAATAATAAATTTGTATTATTTATTCATTCATATTTTATTATTTTTTATCTAAATTTTGTTAGCATTACAATTTTATCATATGGCTATTTAGTTTAGGTACTTGATCATGTGTTTACTGTATGCGAATTTAAGAACGCAAGGACAATTGGCACGGTGCTGACAAGAACAGGTGGGTGGGAGTGTGACACAAGGGAGAAAAGAGGGGTTGGTGGGTGGGGGCCAACAAAAGGAAAAAAATAGAAAAAACCCTAACAAGAGGAGAAAATCCTGGTGATGGCTGACAGTGAGGTGGGACCCACAAGGAAGGTCGGTGGGGAATGTAAGAAAGTAAAAAAGAGGGAACCAACCGTCCGATCCACCGGTTCAAGATGTTGGACCGGCGGTTCACACGGTTCATATCTATTTCAATGTTTCAATATGTATTCCAGTTTAATAGCTCCATCTGGGCCAGTTAAAATCCAACTTTGCTCTTTTTTATCTTCTATTTCCACATTACCCCGTCCGGGTTTAAAATCCAAGAATTTATTCCTCAAACATATCAATGAGCAACATTTCAACATCATTTACAAATCTTTCATAACTTGTAAAATAATTTTCTTTTGTTTTAAATTTTAATTTGTCATTATTATAAATTTGGGTAGAACCAACTTTAAATTGATAGTCTTATATTAGAGATACAGTACTGGCTTTGTGCTACCAACTCAAGTACAATACATTCAAGATGATTGACACAATAGTTACATAGTTAGCATGACTATTAGCATTAACAAATTCCAATAATTGTTATGAACCTATTGCTGCTTAAGGAAGTCATCACCTATACTGTAAACTCAATTGAACAAGTAATGAGAAACTACTGATATTTTCTTTCATTATTTTCTTTCGTCTTCTAATATGGTATCAGAGCAAAGCTCATCAACCATAGGAAATCCCTCGAGGGCTAGCAGAATTATCCTTATCTCTTTTCCACATCCCATCTCATCCAAGCTATGATAACAACTTTTTAGTTTAGAGAAAACAAATACTAACCACTTTGAGAGGTTACAAATTGCAACATTTCCTCACTACATCGTCAAACTTACCATCGAGATTTTTGTCTCAAGAAGATGAAGCTCAACACCACACAAACACAACATTTCAAAACTAGGAACAACGAGATCAGCTCATCATGTCATGGATTCTTGCTTCCATATATGCTACACTTCTCTCACGTCTTGTGAATTGTGAAACTTTGGCTCAAGTATGGAGAATCCTAGACCTTTATTTTGCTACCCAAATACACAAAGTGACTCAACTGCACAACACCAAGAAAGGAGACCTAACTATAAATGAGTACCTTCTTAAGAATAGAAGCACAGTTGATCCTCTTGCCCTGGTAGGCCATAAACTGATAGTTAAATACCACATTGATGCAATATTTGAAGGACTTTCGTAAGAGTATGAAAAATTTGTCATCTCAGTAAGTTTAAGAATTGATTCTTATTCAGTAGAAGAAATAGAAGCCCTGCTTCTTGCTTAAGAAAGTCGTATTGACAAAAACACAAAAGGTTCAAATTTCACTGGTTAAGTTACTTAGCCACAACCAAGAATTTTCACACTTTAATAACAGAACTGGAACAAGAATCGCTATGAAGTTCAAAATTCAACAAGGCCTTAAGAATTCTTTGGCCATGGAAAGCGACATACCATAGGAAACTTCTCCCAAAGAAGACGTGGAAGATATGGTAGAAGCTCATGGGAAGGAAATAACAAACCCCAATGTCAATTATGTGGAAGGTTGGGACATATGGTCATGTGGTGTTATTATAGATTTGATCATTCATTCGTAGGGTCGTCTCAACTATAGAATCATCCACCTCAAGGAAACATTGCTCACATACCTCAGCAACCCTTGAGACCATTATCTCAACATGAGAAACTTTCAATTGTATTCTCATAGCAATCACCTTCATATGCTGCAGAATCCACCTATTGGTATCCACACTTTGGAGCAACATATCATCTAACACTTGAGTTGAACAACATTGTGAATTATTCACAATTCTCTACACTAGATTAAGTCTTCATGGGAAATGACAAGGGTCTTCCAATTCATCACATTGGTACCACATCATTCTCATTTCTCCTTGATCCATACAAAAAACTTGCACTAAAACAATCGTGTATACTTTGAATTGCATCTTGCCTCTTGTTTTTTCAAGGACCTAACCACCAGAGTAGTTCTACCCAAAGGTCAACTTAAAAGGGGACTATAAGTGTTTGATAACATAAAACTCAACTCCTCGCATCCTTAATACTCAATCGTTCCTTGCAAGTTGAGTATAGTAGTCACAACACTAACTTTCTTCAAACTTTTCCCAACAGATCAAACTGTATCACAAGTCCTCAACACATGTAACATTTCACATCTTAATAAAAAAAAAAAAATCTTCTCTAATTTGTTCTTCATGTTGCTTAAGAAAAATTCCCAAATTTCCAATTCATCAACTATTTCCTACACTACATCCTTAGAACTCATACATTTAGATTCATAGGGACTTGCTTCAATACCCTCTTCCAATGGATATCGATTCTACATTCATTTTATTGATGTCTACTCAAAATACACTTGAATTTATATACTTAAATAAAAATTAGTACAAGCTTTCTAATTTTCAAATCTCATGGCTTGGCCAAGGTGTTTGAAAAAAAGAAAAGAAAAGAAACTCAATTTTAACAATTCTTTATTAAAATATGATACTTTTAAAATTATTTTTAAATTCAAAAATTTTTAAATTAATTTTAAACTTATGACACTTATTATCACATCAAGAAGACAACTTTAAAATTTAATTGTATTTCTTAAAAATATTATAAATTTGAAAATGGTTTTAAAAGTGTGGAATTTTTATAAATATCTTTTAAAATTATTATATTTTTTTTCAAAATCCCGTGGGTGGGTGGCGTGGGATGGAGAAAAAGTGGGGAGGTGGTGGGAAACAGAGAAAAAAACAAAAACAAAAAAACAAAAACAAAAACAAATCATGCAAAGCATGCATTATTTAAAATAAAAGAAGAAATTTTTAATCACCCGGATTGACTTTTCATAACAACTACATAATAGTAACCCCTATAATTTCAAAATTACCCCTTAAGCCAATTTTTTTCCCTCCAAATTTAAAATAATCACATAAGTCAATCTTTCTTCTTTTTCATTTTTTTTTCTTATCAAATGCCCATATTTACCTGATCAGAAAAATATTGTGTTTTTTATTTCCAATTAAAATAATATTTTAAAAATATTTTTTTTATTATTTTATAAATAAATTACAACATCTTTTTAATTTATTTTAATATGTTTTTTTTTTAAATCTCTTTGACTCTTTATCAAACAATACGAGTAATTTTAGAATATTTATAGTTTTATTAAATACTTTGAAAATAAAATATTATTATACGCAAATTTATATTGTAATTATAAATATAGGTACATTTACAATTTAGATTTTTATTTTTTAATACTTAATTTATAATTTTTATGATATATACATATATAAACACTCTTAAGTAAAAAAATAATTAAAATATTTTTTTATTGAAAAACAAGTACTTATTTAGAAGGCCTAAATTTCTTCCGTGATTTTTTGTGAATAAAAAATAATTTTTTATTTAGATGAACATAGAATATTCAAATGCTATTAATTAGGATTTAGGAGCAATGCTTGAGTCTTCTTCTTTCTAATGCCATTTGGAGCAATATTAGTCCAATTTATTTTTAAGTTCTTATCCCCAGAAACAAGATAAGGTCCATGACACAACCTCAAAAGTCAAAATACATAACTGAACCACTTAAATGAGAAGCAAGGCTCCTCTCCTGTCAACTCGTACAGAGACATAAACCAACTATTCATTTGGAGGGGGTCGAGGATCCAAACCGAACTTTGACAAAGCTAAGATGTTGCTCCCTTGGCGGCATACATTCCTTGAAAACAGCATCGTCGACAAGCCTTTGATACCATCCATGCAAAACAGGAAACTTCTCTTCGGTCAGGATCTCCATTCCCAGAGCTTCTTGGGCAACAACAAGCCAAACTATAGTGTTTGCAGCTATGTCCACGAATCCCAAACTCTCCCCTCCAAAGAATTTCTTCTCTTTCAGCTCACTCTCTAGAGTTTTAAGCTGCTTCTGGATTTCTTCAATCACTCCCTTTTGCTCCTCTCCCTTACTCATCGCAACCTTTATTGCTGCCGGCAAGAGCTGCATAATGAATAGTAGTCAGGACCCAAATGAGTTTTTTTTAAAAAGGAATACTGTTGGAAATCAAGCCCACGTCGCCTTCCATCCTGTGCGTTCCTCCCCATATTTAGCATCCTCTATTTAGTTCCCTAAATTAGTGAAATATACTGCCTTTATTATAATTGATTTAGGAGTAATTCTAGCAAGGTAGTTTATTCACTTTCCATGTAAGAGTTTATTCTCTTTCCATGTAATAGTTTATTCACTTTCCATGTAAGAGTTTATTCTCTTTCCATGTAAGGGAAATTCCGTCCGGTGATAGTATACCAGTCCGGAATTGTCTCATATCTGTAGGCTATTTATTTATGCTTTCTTTCATTGTAATAAGAGTATCATAGAATGAATTGAGTCTATGTTCCTCCATAGTTAGTCTTCAAATTCTTCATGGTATCAGAGCAGGTTTAATCCTGTCTCATCGTCTTCATCTTTAGTCAGTTTTTTTTTTACTCAATTCTATTCTTCTAGGTTATGCCTAAATACGGTCCAGCCTTTGGAATGGCTACCAACTCATCATCCTCTACTTCTGATATCATCATCTCATCGTCTTCATCCTCTCATCAAATGGAAACCTCTCATCTGCCAATCACAACCCATAAACTGAATGGGCAAAATTATTTGCAATGGTCTCAATCCATATTAATGTTTATACGGGGAAAGGAGAAAGATGACTACATCACCGGAGCTTCGGCGGCACCAGAAACCACAGCATCAACCTACAAGAAGTGGATAGCAGAAAATAATATGGTCATGTCCTGGCTAGTCAACTCTATGACCCCTGACATTGGTGAAAATTTTCTGTCATTTGATACTGCCAAAGAAATCTGGGACATTGCAAAAGAAACTTTCTCAGACAAGGAAAACACATCTGAAATCATCCAGATTGAAGGCATCCTCCACGATTTGCGTCAAGGAAACCTTACGGTAACTGAATATTTCAATACTCTTACTCGTCTATGGCGTCAACTTGATACGTTTGAGGTTCATAACTGGAATTGTGTTACAGATGGTTTGTTGTATAAAAAGATTGTCGAAGGGAAACGTGTGATTAAATTTTTGTTAGGTTTGAACAAAAATCTTGATGAAATCAGAGGAAGAATCATGGGAGTAAAACCTCTACCTAGCCTCAGAGAGGCATTCTCTGAAGTGCGTCGCGAAGAAAGTCGGAAAAATCTCATGATGGGATCCCATCAACAACTGAATATGGCAGAAAGCTCGGCTCTTAAGACTCAATTCGCTCCTTTTGACAACCGTCAAAAATTAAAGGAGGTAGACCTTGGTGTGATCATTGCAGAAAGCCGGGACACTCAAGAGAAACTTGCTGGAAGATTCATGGAAAGCCAGTAGATTGGAAGCCACGTCAACCACTTGAGAAAGAAGGACGAGGCAATCATGTGGCTACCGATGAACAATCGCCACAACCTGAAGCTAGCCCTTTTAATAAGGAGCAAATGGAGATGCTTCAGAAACTACTGTCTCCTCTTTTGTCAGTACAGTCACAAACTGGCTCATCTTCCAACCAGCTCATTGGTTCCGGAACCTTGGCTCACAAAGGTAATTTTTTGAGTGCCTTTACTGTTGGAAAGAAATGTAAAAAACCTTGGATCGTGGACTCAGGAGCATCTGATCATATGACGGGAGATGCGACAATTTTTGATACATATAGCTCATGTCCAAATAATTTAACAGTCCGAATAGCAGATGGTTCACTATCAAAGGTTGCCGGAACAGGTTCAGTTGTGCTATCAAGGGATCTTACTCTCAACTCTGTTCTCCTTGTTCCTAACTTGGACTGTAATCTATTGTCAATTAGTAAACTCACTAAGGAAAAGAGGTGTATTACTAATTTTTCCTCCACTCACTGTGAATTTCAGGATTTGGATTCGGGGAAGACGATTGGCAATGCTGAGGAATGCTCTGGACTCTACATCCTTAAGGAGCTCCATGATCCACAAGAACAACCTCAAATGGCAGTTGGTAGTAATTCTTTTTCGGTTTCATGTCAAAATAACGATAGTGCAATTATGTTGTGGCACTATCGCTTAGGTCATCCAAATGTTATGTATCTCAAGCATTTATTTCCTTCATTATTTCATAAAAATCCAAAATCCTTTGAGTGCGAAATCTGTCAATTATCAAAGCAAGTCCGGTCTCATTTTCCCATTCAACCCTATAAAGAGTCTAGTCCATTCTCAATGATTCATAGCGATATCTGGGGTCCGTCAAGAATAAAAGATGTAACTGGTACTAGGTGGTTTGTCTCATTCATAGATGATCACACTAGATTAACTTGGGTATTCCTCATGAAAGAAAAATCTGAAACGAGTCAAATTTTCAAAAATTTTAAAAATATGATTCAGACCCAATTCCAGTCAAAAATACAAATTCTAAAGTCTGATAATGCTAGGGATTATTTCAACTCCATTCTAGGAGAATTTCTAGCACAAGAAGGATAGTTCACTTAAGTTCATGTGTTGATACCCCACAACAAAACGGAATCGCTGAAAGGAAAAATAGGCATTTGTTAGAGGTGGCTAGATCACTAATGTTCTCCATGAATGTTCCAAAATTATTTTGGGGGCAAGCTGTCCTTACGGCAGCCTACCTCATCAATAGGATGCCGTCTAGGGTACTAAAATTCCAAACACCTTGTCAAACACTCCTAAAATCCTTTCCGACTACTCGTCTCATCTCCACCGTCCCACCCAAAATTTTCGGGTGCTCTGTTTTTGTTCATATCAATCAACAACATCGAAGTAAACTTGATCCTAGGTCACTCAAGTGCATCTTTCTTGGGTATTCTTCAAATCAAAAAGGGTATAAGTGTTACTCTCCGGTCACAAGAAAATTCTACAATTCAATGGATGTCACATTTTTTGAAACCCAGCCTTACTATCCCAAAAACGATATTCAGGGGGAGAATTCAACTCAGGAATATCAATTTTGGGATCTTGAGTCATTCAGTGAGTCACCCATCATCACTGAAAATCACATTCCTCCAGAGTCATTTAATCAGCCCGAGTCCATTGTTGACTTGTGGATAAGGAGCACATCCAAGAGGAAACGGAGGAAGGAGCACTTTCTCAACAAACCCATGAGGCTGAATCGGGTCCTAATCCAAGCAAACTTCCAGGTAACAACGCTCCTGATGGTACTGTTGATTCCGAGTTAGAAAATGATATTCTTAATATGCCCATAGCTTGGAGGAAAGGAATTCGATCATGCACTCAGCATCCCATTGGAAATTTTATTTCTTATGATAAGCTATCACCTACGTTTCGTGCATTCACTTCTAGCATCACAGAGATACAAGTTCCTCGGAATATTCAGGAAGCTTTCAAGTATCCTAAGTGGAAGGCGGCAGTCGATGAGGAAGTTCGGGCGCTGGAAAAGAATGGTACGTGGGAAATTACTGACCTCCCAAAAGGTAAGAAACCAGTTGGGTGTAAGTGGATTTTCACAGTAAAGTACAAGGCAGATGGTAATGTGGACAGGTATAAGGCTCGGTTGGTTGCCAAAGGATTCACCCAATCCTATGGCATTGACTATCAAGAAACTTTTGCTCCAGTTGCCAAGCTCAATACTGTTCGTGTACTTTTATCCTTGGCAGTTAATCTCGATTGGTTGCTTCACCAACTTGATGTGAAGAATGCCTTCCTCAATGGTGACTTAGAGGAAGAAGTTTACATGGACATTCCTGCTGGACTTGAGACGACATCAAACTTCAACAAGGTTTGCAGACTCCGAAAATCCTTGTATGGTCTCAAACAATCTCCCAGGGCCTGGTTTGAACGGTTCACTAAGGTAGTGAAAGGGTACGGATTCGTTCAATGTCAATCTGATCACACATTATTTGTGAAACACTTCCCAGAAGGGAAGCTGGCAATTATCATTGTATATGTGGACGACATAATTTTGACAGGTGATCATGAAGAGAAAATTGACTTACTTAAAAAATTACTGACAAAGGAATTTGAGATCAAGGATCTTGGAAACCTCAAGTACTTTCTCGGAATGGAGATTGCTAGGTCAAAGAAAGGTATAGCAGTCTCACAACGCAAATACGTTCTGAACTTATTGAATGAAACAGGAATGCTAGGATGCAAGCCGGCAGAAACACCTATGGATACAACTGTCAAACTGGAAGAAAGTGATGGAAGTACGCCAGTTGATAAAGGAAGATATCAACGTCTTGTGGGGAAACTCATCTATCTTTCTCATACAAGGCCAGACATCGGCTTCTCCGTTAGTGTGGTAAGTCAATTCATGAATAATCCAACCGAAAAACACATGACTGCTGTGATCAGAATATTGAGGTACCTCAAGATGACACCAGGAAAGGGTCTCTTCTTTCAAAGAACAACAAAGAAAGAGATTGAGATTTTTTCAGATGCAGATTGGGCAGGTTCAGTGACTGATCGGAGATCAACTTCAGGCTATTGTTCATTTGTTTGGGGAACTTGGTTACATGGCGAAGCAAGAAACAGTCAGTGGTAGCTCGTAGCAGTGCTGAGGCAGAATTTCGTGCTATGGCACAAGGTATCTGCGAGGGAATCTGGTTGAACAGGCTGTTAGAAGAATTACGGGTTCCATTGAAGCATCCCATGATGTTATACTGCGACAATCAAGCTGCCATCAGTATCGCTAAGAATTCGGTTCATCATGATCGAACTAAACACGTGGAGATAGATCGACACTTTATCAAGGAAAAGATTGAAGAAGGAGTTTTCAAAGTCAGCTACACTCCGACAAACTGTCAAACGGCTGACATTCTCACAAAAGCTCTTGCTCGAGTTAACTTCGAAGATCTGACAGGAAAACTTGGAATGATCAACATCTACAACGCGGCTTGAGGGGGAGTGTTGGAAATCAAGCCCACGTCGCCTTCCATCCTGTGCGTTCCTCCCCATATTTAGCATCCTCTATTTAGTTCCCTAAATTAGTGAAATATACTGCCTTTATTATAATTGATTTAGGAGTAATTCTAGCAAGGTAGTTTATTCACTTTCCATGTAAGAGTTTATTCTCTTTCCATGTAATAGTTTATTCACTTTCCATGTAAGAGTTTATTCTCTTTCCATGTAAGGGAAATTCCGTCCGGTGATAGTATACCAGTCCGGAATTGTCTCATATCTGTAGGCTATTTATTTATGCTTTCTTTCATTGTAATAAGAGTATCATAGAATGAATTGAGTCTATGTTCCTCCATAGTTAGTCTTCAAATTCTTCAAATACAGGATTGGGTTTACCTTGTCATCTATGTACTTAGCCCAGAACCGTGCCATGGCCTTCTCATAAGGGTCTGTAGGCAAGATGGGGTTGTGTTTCCAGGTCTCATCGATGTACTCCAGGATGACAAGTGACTCTGCAACTGGCTTTCCGTTGTGTACAAGCACTGGGATTTTCTTGTGAACCGGATTATACTTGAGAAGCGCAGGACTCTTATTGGACAAATTCTCTTCTATGTATTCAAACTGAACTCCTTTCAGCTTGAGGGCCACTTCAATTCTGCGGCTAAAGACGCTTGCCCATGTGCCAAAAAGCTTTACTTCTTCAGCCATCGTTTCTGTTTGAAGAGATATGGCTGCCATCGGTATGCCCCCTTCTTATTTATAGATGTTTTCTGGATATACCAGGCGCGGTACTGCTGGCCCTTGGATTCGTGAAGATTTTAGTTTGGAGTGGACGGGCGATAGGGAACCAATGATGTATAAAATAATTCTTGCCCTTTTGTGAAAATGCGCCCATCAGAGCAATCAGAAGTGCTTGACTGCAAAATCAAAGACCACGAAAACGCTGGACAATTGGCATGGTACTGACCGAAAGAGGATTGGTGTGGTGGCTGTGAGTGTGACACGAGGGAGAAAAACCGGTTGATGGTGGGGCCAACAGAACCAAAAAAATGGAAAAAAAAACCAAGCAAGTGGGAGGAAAAGCTAGTGAAGGCCGACAGTGGGGTGGGACGCACAAGGAAGGTAGGTGCGGATTTAAGAAAGTAAAAAGAGATGGAGCTGTCCGGTCCACCGGTTCAAGCTGTTGGACCGGCGGTTCACACGGTTCGTATCCATTTCAATGTTTCAATACGTGGTTTAAGAAAGTAAAATCCAACTTTGCTCTTTTTAATTTGCTATTTCCGCTTTGCTCCCTCAGTTTAAAATCCATGAATTTATTCCTCAAACACATCATAGAGAAACATTACAACATCATTTACAAATCTTTATTCTTTCATAACTTATAATTTGTTATTTTAAATTGATAGTCTTAAAATGAATATTTTCAAATACCTTCATAATTAATTTTACTTTTTAATTATAAAGCGAAATCTATATGATTATTTATGATTTTTGCATGTTACTCCAAAATATGTGTCAATTTTAAATTTAGATAATATATGTTTTTTTATATTTTAGTTTTATTTATTTACTTAACAGGTGATTCATTCACCATTAAGTTATGTTTAATATACAAAAATGAGCTGTGAGAATAAATATCTTATTTATTTTCTCAAATATTCTCATGTTTAGATAATTTAAGTGACGATAAGAATAGATCCATAGGTAACTCGAGCAAATCCTTTAAATTGACACTCTCAACCTCCACCTCTTATGATCATTGTTATGTTTTCTAAATTTTTTAAAATTAAAATCAACAACACATAAATGCACCTAAGGTTTAAAATGTCCGAATATATTACTAATATATCTTCCATATATCCAAAATTCGTGGATTCAATACAAAATTAGAAAATATATATCCATCGATATTTATGGATATTTTATCAATATTTCATTGATTTTTATTTTTATTTTTTTATATTGATTTTTTATTATTAAATAAATTAATTCTAATTATTTTATTTTTATATTTGATTTAATTTATTATCAAAAATATAAAAACATAATTTTCTTTTTTATATAATCTATATATTTATTAAATATAAAAATAAAAAATATTAAAAATTTTATGTTTATATTTTTATTTGATATCATTGAATACATTTAAATTAAAATAAATCATAATTTTAATATTAAATATCTTTTAAAATTAGACAGGTTATCATAATATCATTATAAAATAATATATAATTCAACTTAATAATAAATATATATTTATAAAATTTATATATATATTTTTATCTATTATCAAATATAATAAATTATATATACCATTTTTTAAATAATTTTAAAATGTTTATTTTTACTTTTTATATAATTTTTTAAAAGTTTTTCTTAATATTTTTAGAATTTTTAATAATTTTTAAGTCATAGAAATTTTGTATCAAAGTATTTTCTAATATGTCTTCCATCGAGATCATGATTGTTGTAGATTTTAATGCTTCAACGTAATTGCTTCAAATTTCCTATGGTGTATTTTATCTTTCTTTTCAACGTACCATTTTTCCTTTTTGCCGACAGTGGAGACAGTCTGCACATGGTCATGCTGACCAAAAATTAAAAATCAATCCTAAAAAATTAGGAGAAACCAAGAAGATTTTTTTTTTTTCTATATTTTTTTACATAATTGTCAAATGTATTTTTATTTTTAATTTTTAAAATAAATAAATAAATATAAAATTAGTAAATTACTTAACATATTTTAATTACCCTTTTCAATTTGTAGCATGTTAATTATTTTGTACGTTGGAGCTTAATGGCAAATTTTAAAATTTTTTAGAGCCTTCTTGTAGCCCGCGATTCTTTCCTTGCCGGATAAGAGACGTTACATTTGATTCTGACTCGGAAATTTAAACCAAAACAAAAATAATCTGAAAATATGTGGCAGTTGTTTTCAGTTCCGACACGGCCGTGCCGGAAATGGATAACGGTTCACGCCGGCAATTCAGTACAAGCATCCACATAATGGCCCTCGACGGCATCGTCAACGTCAACTCACTCTTCACCTTCGCCGTCTTCCTCGGCCTCGCTTGGTACCCAATCACCGACCCTGCCATCACCCTCACGGGCGTCGCCGAGCCTGCCTGCGTCGCCGACACGACCATGGGCGAGGATCTCGTTGCCTTCCACGTCTACTCCTTCAGCTCCTTCCTCTTCTCCAGCCTCGTCGCCTTTGCTCTCAAGCAAGCCATCTGGATTGGCCAAGGCGGTGGTAAGGTGCGCAGCGTCCCCATGACTATCCATGTTAACACGGCGGCACTCCGGGCCGGAATCTTGGTGTCGGCGGCGGGGTCGGTGTTTGGATGCGTCTTCTTGATGCTTGCGCTGGTGGATCTGGTTCAGATTAAGCTCGGCACTTTGGCTTGCCGGAGTTTGCATAGCTTGGCCGCTATTGTACCTCTGGTGATCCTGGTTCCGTTTGCACTCGTCGTCTTTGTAGGTTTGGTGCTTTACGCTTTCACACGCTAGGGTTCCGGCTTCGCCGGTGAGTCCTGGTACTAGGGTTAGGGTTTACACAACAGGAAAGAATTAAACAATAAACGCAATAAAAAAGTAAAAAAAAAAACTGGAAAATTCTTGTTCATAGATGAGATTCTTTTATACAACTGTACTTGTTAATCGATTATGCTATTTTCTTTAAAACTTTGTACTTGTATCATGTGCAGACTTATCTTGAACATTTATATTTTATTTGCAATCTGTTCTTTAATTGCAGCAGGCTAGATCCACATCAATTTCTATGAATTTCATTTTGTTTTTCCTTTTTCTTTTTGGGAACTGGTTAGCGTGAAATTTCCGGTAACTTGATTGAGCAATTTCAAGCAGCTTTGAAGTTTGATGAATTATTACAAGGGGGAGTTGGTTTAGGTTCATTGCTTAGAATGGAGATGATAGGATTTATTTATTCATTGTTTAATATTTATTCGAGGCCTTTGCGTTGACGATGGCCTCAAAGATTTGTTTTGATGCCATATAATAAGAGGAGGTAGAAACCTGAGTAGGCTTAAATTAATGCTTTATGCCCACTGATCTTGTTGCTTATCAAGCTAAGTTTCTGATTCTACTACTTTTACTTTTGGATCTGATTCTCGTATTCTAGACTTCTAGTTGAATAATCTATAGGACAGGGGAAGAAGATGGTTGAAAGATAAAAGGGATTTGGGGTTCTATGTTTCTCTTGATTTCAAAGTTTGGTTGGATCAAGTGAAATGCTCTGAGTCGCTTGTGCCTTTTGATCTGTTCTTTGTTGAATCTCCATGGCAAGGGATCAAGCTACCATCTTCAGTTTCCGTTGTTTATGCTTCATTATCTTCGTTCTTTCTGTTTTCTCATCCATCTCATTCGTCATTTGGTCTCAATATACTGGCTTCTTTGATTTCCAAAACCAGGTAACTCTGCAAAATCAAAATCAATTCATTAATATCCTATCTTTTCCTTCTGCATGGAACCACCTATCTTTTCCCTCAGGGCCACCTCCGAAGTTGCTTAAAATTGCCCTCTTTGTGAAGAAATGGCCGCATAAGCACCGTGCAGGAGGGCTTGAACGTCATGCCTTAACCCTCCATCTTGCCCTTGCCCAAAGAGGCCATGAACTCCACATTTTCACCACTTCTTCTCTGAACCCTTCCTTCCCATCATTCCCAATTGGTACTTTGTATTTTCACCTCTCAAAACCAACAGCTGCTGGTTATCTAGACCAAGCTGTAGTTTGGAAGCAATTCCAACACCAAAATTCAACTGGAAAACCCTTTGATGTGATCCATACTGAAAGTGTTGGGCTCATGCACACTCGATCAAGGAATTTGACTAACCTAGCTGTTACTTGGCATGGAATTGCATATGAATCCATTCATTCTGACATCATTCAGGAACTTCTTCGAACTCCTGAAGAACCACTGGCATATTCATTGACTGAAAGAGCTATGAAGGTTGTTGAAGAAGTAAAGTTTTTCCCACATTATGCTCACCATGTTGCAACCAGTGACCATGTTGGGGAAGTTTTGAAAAGGATCTACATGATCCCAGAAGAACGAGTTCATATTATTCTCAATGGTGTAGATGAGGAGATTTTCAAGCCAAATGCAGCCAAGGGGAAGGATTTTAAGAAGAAATTTGGCATTCCGCAATCTAAGACACTGGTTTTGGGTATTGCTGGGAGATTAGTGAAGGATAAGGGACATCCGTTAATGTTTGAAGCTCTGATGCAAATGCTCAAAGAAAATGATACATTTCGGGAAACAGCGATTATTCTTGTTGCTGGAGATGGTCCTTGGAGTGACAGATACAAAGATCTTGGGGCCACTGTACTGGTTTTGGGGACATTGGAACCTGCTCAGCTGGCAAGTTTTTATAATGCAATAGATATATTTGTAAACCCTACTCTTCGAGCTCAGGGATTGGATCATACTTTGTTAGAAGCAATGCTTTCTGGGAAGCCACTAATGGCTACAAGGCTTGCCAGCATTACAGGGTCTGTGATTGTTGGTACAGAAATGGGTTATACATTTTCGCCTACTGTTGCTTCACTCAAGGGGACCCTTTACAGGGTTTGGCATGATGGAAGAGGAGTTCTGGAGAGGAAAGGCCAGCTGGCTAGGCAGAGGGGTCTGGAGTTGTTCACTGCCACCAAGATGGCAGCTGCTTATGAAAGGCTATTTCTTTGCATCTCCAATGATGAGGAAAACAGGGATAGTTACTGTACTTACCAACCTTCATTCCAATGAAATGTCAAGATCATCCTAGGATCGAGTTCTGGGGGTAGTGTTTGGACAAATCCATGAGTTTCTATTATATTGCCACTTCTGGGGTCAAGTAGATTTAGGTGCAACCACACTTTAGGTTATGTTCGCTGCATTTAATCTGCAAATCAGGAGGAGATATGAGTCATACATCCCAGTGAGAAAAATGAAGCTTACCTGAGCTTCATGGATCTACTTTCTGTGTTAATTGCAGTAGGGAGATAGAAAAGCTCAATCAGAGAAAGCTTTCTAGGAGATAAGAACAGTTAAATTTCAGACAGGTACTACCCTCAGGTGAAGAAAATGGGACAGAAGCTTCCTTTGCAGTTTTGCTTTCCAAGACACCCAAGAATCATGGTGAAGCTGGAAGTTGCTATGGTCAATCCTAAATGTTGTAACCTCACTGTACTTGTATGAAGGTAGGACTGCTTAGTATTATTTCTCAGTTTCTTGTCTTTTCATTCACTGTTTTTTGAATCCTTCTTCATTTTCAAACTGCAGGTTATAGATTACCTCAACCAGAAGCAGATTGGATATCATATATGGCCTTGACTCTAAGCCTAGGTACTTATTTTTGGAAACTACTGGTGTAACATCCCATATCATCAGCTTAGCCAACAAAAGTCACTGTATGTATTCTCAGATGCAATTGGCAACATTTGAATCATGCATTGTTTTCTGCATTTAAAACAATCATGTGCCGTATTTCATATCATCTCAAGATTTACATCTCTCTTTTACAGTTGGGTCTGTCTGTTCTTATGACACTGCTTTCCAAAAAATACCGTGTTTCCTTAAGAGTTATCATAGCAATAGAAGTGTACATTCCTTTTGCTAGGCAAATTATAAATACCCTATAAACAGAAAAGGTACCAAAGAAATGGGGGCAGAACTTAGGTACATAAGAAGCATACATGGTGCACCACAACCAAAAGAAAAGAAACACAAATGAGCCCCGGACAAACCCTACCCTGAACTATAAATAGAATAGCAATTTAGTTTTTTTTTTTCGATAGGCATGAATAGAAATTAAGATATACTGCATAAAAAATCACTGAACCTTCAACATTTATTTTTGTTGCATGTAAAAGATAGCCGGCCATAACATCTATCTTTTGTTATCCAATACAGGTTAAAACGACATACAGAGACTGTTCAACTAGGTATAGAAATTTAGTTTATAGAAAGCGGTAACAAGTGTTACACGGTCTCTCCGTCTTTTCTTGAAAAAAGAGTCATATTACATAGGAGTTTGCACTATTTAACTGAGGGAAGGCATAATAAAGCTCTTATGAGCACTCTCCCCTTCAGCTACATTTTACAGAAGGAAGATGAAATTGTCATGAAGGCTTCATGAATTCCTGTAAAATCCAAGGATAAAAATTGGAAAAAAAAAAGAAGAAAAAGGAATCAAACAGCTGAGTTAAAGAATGAGCACATGATGAAAAAGGAAAACAACACTATGACAGAGTGTTGCAAATAAGATGAAATACTGTGAGAACAAGCTTTTGATAGGGCCTAACTCAAAAAATTGGATTAACCTTTTAATGAAAAGCTAGCAGGTGCCTTTATGTGTATGTATTGTGCATGCAAAAGCGCTCATTTTTTCATTTTGGACCAATCTAGATCAATTTCATTTTTAATTTTATTTTTGAGAAGAAAAAGACACAATTTTGCCTTTCAATACAAGAAAAGTACTACCAACATACTAACAACTCAGCGTCTTAGGTATTAGATGTAAAAATGAAATTCAGCAAATTTGTATCAAACATAAATTAAAAAGAGAGTGAGTATTTTCAACTAAAAGAATTATTGGAAAGGCTATAGGAAACCAAAAAGAAAAAAGAAAAAATGCAGTTAAGTGCTTTGCCATTTAAGCAAATAAATTACTGCTAAATTTATGAAGTTGTTCAGATTATGAAGTGCTTTCTCTCTCTTATTGGCAGTATTCTATCCTGACTATTTAGCTGCACTTAGATAAAAAGTAGAAAAATGATGTCTATACAATAAGACGGATCCATTTATCATTTTTTTTGCTGTCATATGTCAAATAGATTGTGTAGTTGACACACCTTGGCAAATAGATGTAGAATTCAGATGCCTTAGAAGGGGCAAGTCCTAATAATAAAGCGACCCTGCAGAAACACAGGCAGAGGTTCAAGATATTAGTACACTCCACTGCTGTGGCTTCACTAAGTTGCTATTTTATCTTCACTTAAAATAATCATACCTTGCCACCAGTTTCCTCTAGATGCACCTTGTGAATTGTTTCCATTTGGATCATCTTCGTCTTTCTTGAACTATTTTTTAAAAAATACAGGAAAACATTTAGTCACAATATCGAATCTCCTCAAGTTATCATACTGATTATCTGTCATGTTGTGTGCATGAATAAAATAATTGAGACTCACAACAGGATATGATCCAGAAGTTTGGGTGCTTGATGAATTTGAATAGATGTCTTGCCCACCGTAGTAGAGAGATGAACTTAGATGACATGGTTCTACCCTTTCTTCTTGGAAAATTTGATTCTTGTCTTTGTTGGGTATGATACTGCTGGCACCTACCCCACTCTTTCCCATGTCTGACAAGAACACATAGATTTAAGGTAAGAATCTTCAAACACAGTTCTAGGTATTTTTTTCTTTGTATAGGATGAAACAAACACTTGACTTAGCAATCAGGAATCCATAAACTGATATCATACCTGGAGTTCCTTGTTTGGTGTCCCATGTCTGATTTCCCGACAATCCCCTCATCTCAGAGTTTGCGGGGTTCCTCCCTACTGCCTGAAATCATAGAAAGAAGAGCATAAAAATGTATGGTAAGCTAAAGGTTTGAAGGAAAATAATTTTCTTTTTCTTTTAAACTGCTAATCCTTCATAGATTTCTGTTGGAAAATCAATCCATTCAATCTTCAATAAGCATTCAGAAGAATCAAAACCCAGGTTGCTCTAACCAGCTTCCAAAATCATGTAAAAATGGGGATATTTGGCAAAATAGATGCCATATAATGATTTCTAGGAGAGTAAGGTTCATCATACCCTTTAAATTCAAATGCATTGCATAATAATTCATGAAACCTCAATTGATCTGCTTTTCATGTACTTATTTATCAATAGAAATGAAGTCCTTCGAATATTTTTTGGCAGGCAACTATGATTAAAGCACAAAACTAAACTAAACCTATCAATCCAAATGTAGAATTTTCTGCTTTGACTTCTTGCATTGCAATCTTATATGTCACAGTTTCCAGGAGTTACATAAAAAGGAAAAAGGGAAAAATCCACATGATGGATCACATAAAATACATAAGAAAATCAATTAGATTAGCAGTTACATGGAAAGGACAAAGAAAAAAATCCACATGATAGATCACATAAAACACATAAGAAAATCAATTAGATTATCCGGTCAATAAGCATTAGAAAACACACCAAATCAAGAGAACCAGCATTGGTACAAGCATTAAAAGCAAAATACCGTGGATGGGGGCGGAAAAATTGATGCAAAAATCCCAGAAGAATTGGATGGAGGTGACTCCTTGGTCCCAAAAAGTTCAGAAGTGAATGAAGAAGATGAACCCACTTGTCTCCCGCCTTCCATGGCCTTTCTTTGTCAATCCAACAAACAAAACTACCTCAAAAAACAAGTCCCCAAAAACCTCAAACCACCACCACCACCGTTAATAAAATACAAAGACGCCCAATTGATAGAAACGGATAAGATTTGCAGATGAAAACAGAAAGAGATGAGGGAAAAATGAAAAAGAAAAAAGAAACAGAACAGATAAGGGCACGTGAAGATCAGAGACTCACAAAACCCATGAATTTATAGGGCATATAGAAGACGGCACTTGTCTTGCCGCCCATGTGCCATCTCTGAAAAAGCGTCCCTCTTTTTATTATACTGCCATATTTTATTCAGATTTCTTTCCTTTTTTGCGTCAAAGATTTGGAATTTTGAGATTACCTCTCAATCCATCTATCTCCTCAAATCTTCTCTCTCACTCATTCTCCATTCTCCATTCTCTGCATATGATACAATATCATCATCTTTTTCCACGAAACTCTATGGATAAGTGCCACCTGGGGTCCACCCTATGAGCCCAAGTGGGCAAACCGTTGGCAGCCACGTGCCCCTTTGAATGGATAATTCCAACTTCTCCTCGCTTTCTAGAGTCAGAGCAGCACACTTTCATATTCAATATTCATTTTCTCTGAAACCCCCTCCCAGCATGGTTGCCTTTTGGCCAATGGCTCTTCTTTGGAGTGATTTTCCTTGAGATTGGTTTGAGGACTTTTGGGGAGGAGGTGATCTAAGTAGATAAGGTTGTTTCCCCACTCACCATTTTATTCGGATAATGCATGCCCCCTCACCCCTTTCAACCTCAATAGTTCTCTCCATTCTCTCATACTCCCTTATATCCATTTTTTTTTATTATCAATAAGTATATCTAATTACATCGTGCAAACATGTTTTTTATGATCCGGGTTTTGTTCATCTGGTTTGGTGTACTTGGAGCGTTAAATTTATTTTAGGTTATATTTGGTTGGTGGGATAGTTTAGGACATGTATATCTTATGATATTATATCCGATTATGTAGGAAATTCGTATCTTATGATATCCTTAAATATTAAATCTAATAGACATGATATCCTAAGACAATATGTTTTGTGTGATATCTTATGTTATGTTTATATTGAGTTTATAAAATGAATAAAAAAAATGAAATACTAGACATAATTTTTCAATATTTGAAATAAAAATTATATTGTATTATAGTTTTTCTATTTGAAACAAATATCAAATTTCTCTTATTTTTAATAATATTTGTAATTAAAATATTTAAACTTTATAAATAATATTTGTATTATGTTAGAGTTAGTTCATTTTTAATTACAAATTTAATTTTATAATAATTTTTTTATGATACATGAATATGTAAATTCTATATTTTAGTTTAAGATTAACATATTCTATATATAAGGGATATAAAAAAATGGTGGATAATACATCTTGTTTCTTATGCCATCTCGTGTTTGATTAAATATAGAATAAGATAAGTGAAAAAATAATTTATTTTGTAACATCTCTTATTTAATGAGGGTAGGATGTGTTATTTCACCTCATATCATATCTCATGTTATACATAGTCAATCAAATATAGTCTTAGAGTGACTAAGTTGAAATTTTGATTCAAAATTTTTATAAGAAAGTTAAAAAAAGGTCATAAATTTACTTACAATCGGAATAAGAATATGATCTCCTATCATTTGGCTTGTAGCCCAATAATCCTTCATCCAATATAATGTTTTCATGATTAAAACCCATGGCTCTTGTTCAATGATACAAATTTTTGAATTGGATTTTGATCATTTTATCCAAAAACTAATTGGTGTCCGATGAACATAGACTAAACTTTTATAATATTAGATTAGCATCGTTCGAGTAATCCATCATTAGGCTTAAAAGCAACATTCTTACACCCTAACATGTGACCCACTAATATTATAATAGTTTATTATAAGTTACTAATAAAAGTTTTATTTTCTAAATATTTCTTAAAATCTATCATTAAATCTAAACGACACGAATAAAGGGATTATATCTATGGGTCAAATCATAATAATTATAAGATAACATGAGCAATTAAACAAGTCAAAACAAATCATATTCATAGTGAAGGGTCCTCCAATGCAATACTATTTTATCAATAGGTCAAGTGGGTAATATAAGTATAGTACAAATAAAATTAATCTTAACTTGTTTATTTTATGTAATTTTTCAAGTCGTGTGAGTACGTATGGTCAAAAATTGCCACCTGACACTGGAAAAATATGGGGGAATATAAGGTACAAAAAAATGGGAGGATATAAGATATTCTTGCTTCCTAATCTAGACGACCAAAATCTATGGACTTGTGACACCTATTCCACTCAAGAATAGTGGTCGAGTTCAAAATCACTACCCACTTGAAAGATAATGCCATCTCATACAAGTAACCTTATAATTATTTATCTATTATTTACATTATTACTTTTTTTTTTTTTTTTATTGTTACAAAATAAAGAATATTTTTGGATGTGGACTAACTTCAATTGTCTATCTGGGCTTAGGCCCTGAGTTTGCAGCAGGCCTGGCCCAACCCAAATACAAATAAATAAATAAATAAATGGACTAATAATAATAAAGTGCTCCCAAATTAATTTTCGCCCTGCCAACTGAAGGAGGAGGTGGTTCTGAGCATGAAGATGATTGTGGGAATGAGGGGAAGGAGTCAAATCTTCTATTTCTCATTCTTGATACATCCTGTTCTGGAAATTGTGGTTTCAATTCCATCATTTTAATGTTGTGTGATTATTGAAAAATTTGTTGACTTTTTGAGTGTTGTGTTGGGTTAGGTGTCAATGTTGCAAGATAAGAATGTGAGACTTTTTTGAGTGTTTGAATTTTCAAAGGTAAGTATAATGCTTCAAAAGGCATCTTTTAAAGGTATCCTGCTATGATATGATCTACACACTTGACTAGGCCATTTATTTACGACTGGGAGACTCATATTTTTCTATGAAAAAAATGACAAAATTATCCTTACCTAAAGAAATTGTTGGGGAAATATTTAATGCTTTCAAGCATGTTTATTATGAACGTTTACAAAAACAATTCTCCTATACATTTCAAAATAAAATTTGTTTGAAAATCTAAAATATTTTTAAATGTTTTTGAAAAGTTTTTATTTTTTTTATTTTTTATTTTGTAATGCTTTACTAAGTTATTTAATCATTATATAAATATTTATAATAAATAAAATAAAATATTTCATTAGAAATAATATATGAAAATAATTTATTTATTTCAAATCTATATATTTTTAAATTTTCCTTTAAATTTTCTAGAAACCACATAATACCCATCATCATGATTCTCCATCATAATCAGTAGAACAAGTTGGTTGGCTAGATATGGGTTTTCACATAAATTTGAGGGAAATTGAACATGATGTTAGCTTCTGTGAACTGGGTGTCATCTTTGTAAAGCTTGCTACCTCTTATGGACTGCCTTGAAATTTTGATGGCATAGGAATAAAAACAAGAAATAGTGGATAAATCTAAGCAGGGTTGTTCTGCAAAATAATACTTAACGATGCCAAGGTGATTCCAAAATCCTAATATTCAAATCCTTGTGATAGACCAGACTTCATTATTCTCAGACAGACTCCAAATACTGAAGCTTCTTCAGAAATCAGTTCTCCTGCAATGTAATTCTCATGCTCCTGTTCCCTCTTTTAGAATAAGAAGCCCTTCTTCCTTCTCCACATTCTCTGTTCAATTCAAGTGGGAGCAAGTCTTTGAAACCATGAAACCAGATGAAATACAAACTTAATAGTACCTGATTACAGAGGCAGTTGGGTACCCTAGTTATCAAACTGGATGAATGCTCCTCCCTCTATCTTATAGTCCATGCTCCAGCTATGTCCTCCTGTAATAAAGTATCTGCTAAGGTAAAGAGGGAAGATTTGAAATTCAAAGCATTTTCAGTTTCTGTCTCCATGATTTCATCAAAAGGCAATATGTGGATTTCTTTTATTCCAACATAAATCTAGGATAAAGAATGTCATCCCCCTTCTCAAATCTTGAGACAATGGCAGGCACTGATTGCCCTAGTGGAACCCTTTGGTTTTATTTACTAAAACAAACCCTTCTGTAGTGACTTGCTCAAAGCCCGGTAAGATTTGCATGGAGCTCAAACAACCTAGATCAGGGCGATATCCTCTAATGAAAAATTCATCACCAAATACTTTAGAGCTTCAAAACTACAAACAAGACAGGAACATGCCAAGGTTTTAGGCTTGATTGCAACAGGAACATGTTGGGTTTACACTCAGTGCAGCTTCTGGGTGATTTCTCACTAAATGACCAGGAGCAGGCATCCTTAGGTTACTTAACAGCCACAATAATAGAAGCACTTGCAGTGATTAAGGATAGAAGGTTGTTCTTTTGTATTTACAACCATTTTTTTTTTTGAAGAAATTTGTTACATTTTTCAGGGCATCTTTAGGGTTAGGTTACATAGTTCTATACACAACCCATTGTCATCTATAGAGGTGCCAAACAGCCATTTCGGACTGAATATCTAATGGGAGCCTGTTGAATCATGGCTCCTCTTATATGCCAGCCCACAATAGGTTAATTAACACCTTAGCTACCAAGTAAGGAAACAAGGGAAGAAGTCTAGGGGAATGTTTTCTTTGATTGATCAAATATGCTAATGCATATCTTTAAATAAATTCAAGCCAGATAGAAGAAACTTACAGAAAGGGAGAAGTACGTTAATCAACAAAAGAAACAAAAAGAAACAGCAATACCTTAGTGTACACCAAATATCTCTTCTGGAGGATCATAAACATGCCGATCAGGAAATATCTCCTCAAAGTCTTGCTTGACTCTATTTCTCAAAAGGGGATGTGGCAGAAGTCCCTTCAACAAAATCCTGAATGGCAACTCCTCTGGTGGATCTGGAGACTTCTTCATGTCTTCATATATGTTCATAGCATCTGCAGGTGACCCATACCTCAAGAACCCCCGAATGACTTCGGTGTATGTTTGATAATCAGGGAACAAATCCTCCTTTCTCATACTTTCCCACAATTGCATCGCATCATCCATTTTTTTGCATTTCGCTAATGCAATAATCAAGTCCTTGTACAGATAGACATCAGGCTTATACCAGTCCTGCTTTCGAATCACTCTAAACACCTGAAAATTCAATCAAGTTTTTCCATAAGCCCCAAGTAAAAACCTTGAGGTTGAGCAGAAAGCAAGGTTCTCACCAACTTTCAAGGGAACTCTTACATATCCTCTGAAAATTAAAAAATGGAGATGCAGCCTTATGCTGAGCACTTATTGCTAGGATAAACATTAAGGTAAACAGAACCTTGTCACTAACTTCAAATTCTGACTACTGACAAAAACTCTTGACTAACCCAAATGAGTAAAATATAAACAAAAACTTCAAAAAAAGAAAAACCACATTCCCAATGAAAAGAATCCTCATTCAACAGCACAAGCACATTACTTTCTCCAATCCTATTTTCCACTTAAACAAACAATGGTTAAGACTTTCATTCAAACATCAAATTCTACAACCAAAATTCAACTGCTTGAAGAAAAAACAATCATAGTATTCAAACCCCAAAAAAAGAGAACAGTCGCAATCACATTATGAGTAATCTAGAACTTGACAAACCCAAGGCCCCCTTTTTGAAAAAAAAAAAGTTGCGGGAGAAACCCAGTGGAGCAAACAATATGAAGAGAAAATTCAAGTGAAGAAAAAGGACCTCAACAGCAAGAGAAACCTCCTCTTGGCGCTCAAGCTCAGTGAGCACAGCAACCATATCCATCTTCAGGAGCCTCAACACATGGGACTTAATGAACTTGCGAAGGTTCTCTTCATCGTCTTTGAATCTTTTCAAACCCAATATCACAAAGAGAGCTTCTTTCCCTATCAGTTTCTTCCCTCTCCAAAGGGGTCCCCTTGGCCTTCCGTCGTGGTAAAGCTTCGAACCCAAGAGGGGTTTGTACGAACCCACTTCTAAAACTGGAAATTGGAACCTTGTAGACTCTTTAATGGGCGCTTTGATTAGGTTTTGCAGAATTTTTGCAGAGAATATTGGGATCTTCGATCTTGAAAATGCTCGAATCGCCATTGCCACTCCGGCCGACAGAGGGGACCGCCACTGTGCAGCTTGAGGTCTTCCTCTAGAAACTCGACCTTTTCTCTCTTTCTATGTCTCTCAAAGGCCCAAACCCAAAGATTCCGGGCCTGGTTGGCCCATTAAGCCCATAGTATTTTGAAACACTCCATTAGGTTTTTTATTCAAAAAATAATAATAATTTTAAATAATACGCCACAATATTAAAAATATTAACACACTTATCACAGGTTTTTCCGAGTAGGTTGAACTTGCATGTTCAAAATATGAATTCATTTTATTTTTTTTAATTTTTATTTTTTGAAGACAAGAATTTATATTTTATAACGAAACTTAGATAATAAAAATGGAAGAAGAATTGTAATGATTACTAAAATATCAATTTTCATTTTTTTTTTCCTCATTATTCTTCTTTACAAATGATGAGCTTAAGAAAAATATAACCATCATCCATTTTAATGATTTATATCCTAATTTCCAATAGTGATTCAATGAAAACTCTCTCTTAAAAAGGAATTATGATGATATCATTTAAAACTCGAATAATGATTATAGTAAACGTTTCCAATCTTTATAACATTTGAAAACTTTTATATGTTAAAAAAATGAGAAACATTTCTTCAAATTACTATAAGATATCGTTTTGGTTTCATATTAACTTCTTTTGTTATATATAGATATTTGTGAAAGATTTCAAGATTATAGAAGATTTTGATTGTTGAGTAGGGTTGAAGTAGCTTTTAAAATATTTTAAAGTTCTATTAGATTATTAACGGAGAATATTTGAAAGTTAATTTACGGCTTAAAATATTTATAATTGTCACCATATTATATATTATAAGGAAGAAAATAGATTTGCACATTAAATTGTTTAGTTAAAAAAAATGTATGTCATGTAGATTACTATTCGAAAGGTTACATTTTGTTAGAGATATTATAAAGTTTAGATTTAAAGTGAAATTAACCAAACATAAATAAAAGAAATAATAAGTGCTGAAGATGCTATCTGGATGGCATGAAATTCCACAGTTATTGAATGTGTTATAGATACCCATAGAGAATCAACACTTCCATAGTCCCATGACAATATGGGGTTAGCTCTAATTACTAATCTGAAGGCATATCATTATCTGTATACACAACAATGGGACTCTTCACCAGATGCCTACCATCGGACCACACCAGCAAAGCAGACTCCATTAATCCCAATCCTTTTCCAACAACACTCACAGCAAAGGGTTTCTCCTCATTTAGTGACCGGAAAGAGAGAACATTAGGAATCACGCGCACCTTGAGTCGTGGGCTTGTTGTGGTGACTTCTGCTTTGTATATGGACGGTGCAGGGCCAACATTTTTAACTCTCCTAGGAAACTCGACTTTGAAAGGCTTATTTGGTGGAACTTTAACTGCCATGGAAGGATAATTGAGATCCTTTGCTGAGAATGTACTGTTCTTGGGACATTGGCTGTTTTCTCCTGTAATGAGTCTCATATTTTTTGAATCATAGCCCATGCCGCATAGCATATTAACGTAGTCTTGTTTATGGGCATGGTATATTAAACCAGGACTTATGGCTTTTACTGGATTAACATGCCCAGATCCATAAGCTAGTTCGCCATCTGGGGTTCTGGTAGCATTCATCCTCCATGCTGTGAACACAAGAAATTCAGAAACTTAGTGCACAAAATTTATGAAACAAACTCAGTGAAATTAGCTTTCATTATGTAACGGCTTACTCTCAATTGTGTAAATATTGTCATATTATGTCTTTATGGGCGGGTCAAATAAACTGTCACATTGTGGTGAGGTCAGGTTCGGATATGATAAATTTGTAGTAGTTTGCTTTCAATAGTGTAAATATTGCTAGAGCTCAAAAAACTCTCATGACTTTGAAAAATGTTTACATGATATAGAGAAGCCCATACATATATCCAGTTCAAAGAACTTTTTCTCTTATTTGATGTGGGATAACACAACTTACCAGTAGTCATAAGAGCGGATTGGATGGCTGAAGGAGACCAGTTAGGGTGGAAAGTCTTAACGTAGGCAGCCACTCCAGCAACATGGGGACAGGCCATAGAGGTTCCTGATATTATATTGTATCTAGCTACCCTTTTGTCTCCACTGATCTCTGAGGGGGAAGCGAGTGGGGAGAATGCTGCCAGGATATCTACTCCCGGGGCACTTATATCAGGCTGCAACATTGTTAAGCAAACCGAAGACGTGTATAAGTGAAATGAAACAAAACTAGGAGAAAGATATAGGTTATGGTTTAGATGTACCTTCAGAATTTCAGGCAAAATGATATTAGGGCCTCTCGATGAAAACTGAGCAACAACAGGAGCAGAGGCATCTTTTCTACTCACACTTCTCAATATGGTTGCTTCAGGCGATCTGTGAAACAAGAACCCCAGAATTTTATCACTCCAGGGAAAAAAATCCACACTCATGGAGTAATCATCTAAACCTCGGTTTGTAGAAAAGGAGAGATGAATAATTAATCAAGAAATGGATTATTTTGATTAGAATCCTCACTTTGTTGAATTGATGTATGACAACAGCTTGTTAAAACGCTTCGGTCTTAAAGCTGATGCAGGCAAGGGGACAATAAAAGAAACATCAGTTTGGAAGTCATTCAGCATAATTGCCCCAACGGCACCAGCCTTGAAAGCTTCCTGCAAACCCCAGAAGGCTTGACATACTACAATCTTTCCCTTCACCAATTTACTGTCTAAACACTTTGATATGCATCTCCTGAAATGCAGTGACAGTTCCAGTAGTTAATTTGTATATTTTTCTATTTGGAGAAACCAGATGAATATGAGCTTGAGAGCTGAACTTACTGGGCACTGAATGCATCACATTTAGATGTAGCATCTTTTCCATACACAAGAGGAAACTTCTCTCCTCTCAACTGGAAAGAATTAATTGCTGCACCCTGTTACATAATCAAATAAGTAGTCCACTCATAGTAAGAAGCACTAAAAATCTATGTAATATATATGAAGAAACACATTTTTCATAGCCAAGTTATGTAAATTATGGATTAATAGTACTTACAGTTAGTCTTGTTCCATCCCCAAGAATAACTTTGCTAATGATTCTGCGATCTGTGCTGCTGGCCGCTACACTGAGTAACCATGGTGCAACGCCTACTGCGGTTGCTCGCTTGGGTCCATTGTTGCCTGCAGAATTCACGGTTAAAATACCTTTCTGCATAGCATGAAAAGCGCCAATGGCGATGGAGTCAATAGTGAAATCAACTGCTCCTCCCAGGCCTAATGAAATTGTAATGATGTCAACCCCATCGGCAATAGCATCATCGAAGGCAGCCATTATATCTGCTTCCTCACATCCTGATGGATGGCAAACCTTATATGCAGCAATCCTTGCAGATGGATCCCCTCCTCTTGCAGTTCCCTTTGCCACCCCAAAGAAACTTGCAGTTACTGGGTTGCCAGCTGCTGTTGAGGCTGTGTGGGTTCCATGACCATCTATATCCCTCACATAATTATCAGGAGCTTTCTTTGCATTGTAATTTCGAGCTCCAATGAGCTTACTGTGAAATTTGCAGCAGAATAAATACAAAGAAGAGATGCAAATTAGCAACAGGGTGAAAGAGGGAGAGAATTTGACTATGGTAAATGTATTATTTTGTTATTAGTAATTGATAACTTTAATTTTTATAAAAATATGGAAAAGGGGTTGGTTAAGAGCTATGAAAGGATTAATAAACACTCCATCAATGTACAAGTTAAGAAGAAAATAATGCTGTAAAGATGATATAAAAGAGAAAATAAGCGGGATGAGAGTAGAGATATTACTTTTTCCATTTTTTTTAAAAACAAGAAATTATTAAAATCCCGTTTAATAGTGATTTTAAGAAACATTTATAATATTTATAACATTTGAAAATTTTTATTATTCAATTATAAAAAAGCTTTGAAATGTTTTCTAAAATTATGGTCAAACACACTTTAAATGTTGTTAAAGGAAAGAGAAAGGGAAATGAGGTATTAACGCCTAATATATAGTAAAAAAAAAAAAATGTAGAAATTATAACATGATAAAAAAATATATATTTGTCTAGTTAGTAGTATGATTATTATTTATCAATTGTCAACAAAATTTATTGTCACTAAGAAAATGCATGCAAGAGGAGTAATTTGACTTAGGTGGATAGGAGAAGATGCATTGGCTTGACTAATCATATGAAGTTAGGAGTAATTCTTGATTTTTTGGCATCTTTATGTTAGTCATTGTGAAATTAAATAACTTTTGTCCTATTTGACAATTGTTTTATATATGTAAAAATTAAAAAAGGAAAATATGTTTAACTACCAAAAAGCTGAAAATAATTTTTTTGTAATTAGAAACTGAAAATAAGATGTTTTCAAAAATTATCTTTTATTTATTTTTAGTTATTTTTTTAAATTATTTTAAAAAATAATTATACAAATATAAAAATTATTAAACATATAGTACTACATAAAAATATAAAAAATAGTTTAAAATATTTCAATTTCCCATATAGACTTCCTTATATAACACATCATAAAATAATTTTAAAAAATACATCCCAAAGTCTTCTATGTTTTTAATCACAGAATTTTCTAAGACTTAACAAATAAAAAATAATAAATCAATTACGTAGAAAATAATTGGCTTCATATCATAATGAAATTAATTGTTTTCAATTAGCAGTAATCTTATATGAATACTAGGTAATTAAGGGCAGACACAAATAGACAAAAAAAAAGTGGTATTGAATCATATCTGAATATAAGGCTAATGAACACCAAACAACTAGTGAAATATGGGATATATGTATAAGTAGAGGATAGAAGATGAGAGTATTAGACACTGACATGACAATGAGATATTTCTTAATTGAAGGAATAAAATTATAAGCAAAACTTGAAAACTTAAGCTTACTTGTTGCAGGTGAAATTTTTGCCTCCCTGACAAACTCCTCTCCATTTTCTTGGGATAGGGCCAAAACCTTTATCACTAAAACTCTCTGATTCAGGCCAAATTCCAGTGTCAAAAACACCGATTATAACATCACTCTCAACACAAGGCCTTCGCCTGATGGACTCAGTGAAGCCCATGAAGTCCCAAGAACGTGATGTCTGAGGTTGGAGAGTTTTGCTTGGAAATATAGACACCACGTCTTCCATATCTGCATAGAAATAAAAAGACATGTTATAACCTCACTATGTACATGAAATAATTTCAAAAAATTTGCAAAAGGATTGTGCAATACTCACTAGCTAGTCTTTCTTTTTCTCTATCAGTGAGCCTGGCTGCAAATCCATTGAAACTCTTTCGATAGCTTCTCACGAAGGCTTGCGATATAGAACTAGCGAGATATTAAGACACAGTCAGAGTCGAAAATAACTCATGGGTAATTGTTGTTTTGAACCCTAATAGACTTAAATGTTACCTCGTCTCAAGAACACTTCCAAGAATACTATACTGTTGACCCATGGGTGAGTATGCCTGATTCTCAGGAAGGTGACCCAGGTACACCACATAAACCTGCATTATCGACAAAGCTACTAGTTAGTACTTGTAGCATCCATAAAAACGATAAAATTATGCAAAGAATGGCTGCTAAAAGAATTAAAAAATACTTGCCTTTCTATCTTCATCTGCAGCACAATATTGGGTTCTTGTTATGAAGATGAAAACAATTGCATATATATGATAAAACCATTGGTTATAGAACTTGGACATGGTCAAGTTCTCAAACCTGTAACAGCTGCAAGGCGTATGATCTCATTCCTAGTTAATATATAGAGGGATTTTTTTTTAAAAAAAAATTTAAATTTGATCCTTGGATTTGTTTTGGTAAAGAGGTTTCATCGATCTATACATAAACATTTTTCTTAATCGGGTGCTTATTTATTTTGTTTTTCATTATAAAGAAAAAACATGTGCACTACGTGGTTATTTCTCTCTATATATAAATGCTTGTAATTTTGCGTTTTAGTTTTGTAGCCTAAATTAAAACCAGATTCACAATGAAGGTAATCCTGGAAGGCAGTAAAGTAGACATTTGTTGTAATCATTAATATCATATTGCCAGCATCCTATTCCAGGCAAGACAATTACGCCACTTTAAGTAAAATCACTCTCACAAGACAAAAATGGCATGTCTTTGCTATATAACCTCCACCGTCATCACAAACAATGGAATCAAGTAATTAAGCAAACTTAGTGCTAGTGAAGAAAACTGAGCTTAATCATTGCTTGGATTTTCAAAACTCTAATTAAAAATATTGATTATCACCTTTAACTTAGCTCTTGTCTGCTTAATAAATCAGAGGTTTTCGTGATGATTTCTCAGTGAAAAAGTACAAGTTAACTACTTAATGTTTCCATTAAACTTCTAGGAAAAATGGTCCAATTAAACTAATACCCTTTTGATTTACATTCTACTTAGTAACACTTTTGTAAAATTATTCACATTTAGTAAAAGTGATTAGATATTCCAAGGATGAAACAACTTTTATATGGAAAAAAATCCAATCCTTATTTCATTTTCTTTTCTTTAAATAAAATACCTCTCTTAAGAAAATATTCCATTACAAATCTTAATACCTAATTTGATATATTTCTACTTTGTCCCATTTCTATTTAGGAATTCTTTATTTTACATTTATTCTTCCTATTCACATATTTATAACTTTTATCCTTTATATAATCTAACAATAGTCACATATGCCAATATGGAGTAGAGAAGCCAAAGAAAGGCACAATTGAATATAAAATGTTATATAGTAAAATTGGTATTGCATTCTCAAATTTTAGGCGGATAGAGGCATAATACTTTTCCATCAAAGTAGTAGTCTTATTAAAAGATTGCTTCTTGATCAATACGAGCTAGTCAAATTGATCTAATTGACTGATTTACTCTTGAGAAGAAATTCAAGATGCTAAGAGGGTATATGATTAATCATATCAAGAAGTCAGTGTAGACTATGACGGGACTCCTCACAGTATGAGTGCCATCAGACCACACCAGTGTCGCCGACTCCACCGGTCTCTCCATCGTCATTCCTTGACCAGTAACAGTCACCACAAAAGATTTCTTCTCCTTTTTTAACTTGAAAGAGAGCATGGGAGGATTCACTTCGACCTTCATACGTGGATGTTTTCTGATAATGACTTGTGCTTTATAAGTAGAGTTGGAGCGGCCAACATTTGTAACAGTTCTGGGAAACTCTACTTTAAAAGGCCTTAACTGCTTAACGTAAACTGTCATTGAAGGATAGTTGAGATCTTTTGGGGAACCTTTGCTGTCCTTTGGACAACTGCTGTTGTCTCCTGAAATGAGTCTCACCATTGTTGTGTTGTAACCCATGTCGCACAGCATCTGTGTGTAGTTGTCCTTAGTGGTTTCATACACTAATCCAGGACTTATAGCTTTAACTGGATCGACATGCCCAGACCCAAAACTCAGTACACCATGTAGATTTGCAGAAACTTTCATGGGCCGAGCAGTAGTCATAAGAGCAGACCGGATGGCTGAAGCAGACCAGGCGGGGTGGAAACTTTTAACATAAGCAGCAATTCCAGCAACATGGGGGCAAGCCATGGAGGTTCCTGATAATATGTTATATTCCACAGATATGCCGTCTACAAGTTTAGGAATAGGGGAGAATGCTGCCAATATATCTACTCCAGGGGCCGTTATATCTGGCTGCAACATTTAAAGGAACTCGGGAAATTGAAAAATAATATAAAGAAAGCCACAAGAGAGAGATAAATATCATGGACTGGCTAGATATACCTTCATAATTTCAGGTATGACTGAGTTTGGCCCTCGTGATGAAAAGGAAGCCACTACAGGAGCAGAAGAATCTTTGATCGCTTCACTCTTCAGTATCTTTGCTTCAGCTTTGCTGTAAGGAAGAATCCAGTAATGTTATTGTTATCATTAAAACAAAAAACATCGAATAATTCGCAATGGCTCAGTTGCTAATTAGCAGAATCCTCACTTTGTGGACTTGTAGTAGGAATGGACGATTTGCAAGTCACTGTCATTTAGAGCTATTGTAGGTAAGGGGAAGACAGAAGCAACACCAGAATTATCCCATGTGATTGTTCCGGAGGCACCAGCCCAGTGAGCACCGTCATCTCCATGAGTGCTATCGCATAGTAGAATTTTTCCTTTCACTGCACTACTATTCAAACAATCCTTCACGCACACCCTGATATCCAAAGATAAATCCCTTGTTTAGTATGATATTTGTCCTCAACGAAATGCAATGTAAATGTGACCTTTAGCAGTAACTTACTTGGATAGGAATTCATTACAGGCATCTTTGAGGCTAGAATCATTTCCGTATATCATAGGGTACATGGATCCATTCATCGTGAAATAATTAAATGAACGACCCTGTTGATATAGAGAGAGCACCAGGTGGATAAGAAGATAGTACTTAGAATTACTAATGTAAACAACTAACCATTCACATATTGTTATATATTCGCTTAGAAATTGTTCTCTTTGGGCTCACTGGCCTCTAGGGCTTTCAAAAGCAAAAGTCTAAACATACTAGATGAGTCGTGAACTAAGGTGAAAGGAGAATTGATAATACTTACTGTTAGTTCTTTTCCATTGCCAAGAACCACCCTGTCAATAATTTTGCGATCAGTGGTGCTTGCTGCCACACTGACCATCCATGGTGCAACACTATTTATAGAGTATACTTCCGGACCTCTATTTCCTCCAGAATTCACAGTTAAAATACTTCTGGCCATGGCATGAAAAGCACCAATTGCTATGGGATCCTCTTCCAAAGCAACTGCAGCTTCAAATCCAAGGGAAATTGAAATGATGTCAACCCCATCTGCAATAGCATCATCAAAGGCAGCCAAAATGTCCGCGCTTGCGCACCCTATCAAAACACAGACTTTGTATATAGCAAGCCTTGCAGAGGGAACCCCTCCTCTTGCCTTTCCTTGTGCTAAGCCATGAAAACTCGCATTCTCTACATTGTTGCCAGCAGCTATTGAGGCAGTGTGGGATCCATGACCATCTATGTCCCTCACCTCATTATCGAAAGTATCATTCAGCGAATTGTAGATTCGAGCTCCGATAACCTTCCTGTAAATTTCCATATTACATTGATAAAGAAAATATTATATGGTTGAAAGAAGAATGTCACACAGATGTCTTTTTATTTTTATTGGTATGGGTGAGGAGATATTGTTTAGCTTAAATATGTGTATGGACCTCAGAATAATAGCCACGTGAGAATGCAGTAATGGTATATGCATTCTCCCAAAAGAGGAGCCTTTTTTTAAGACTGAAAATTACATCATAACTTAGAGTTCTGTTGGTGATTCTAGGAAGTATTTTTAATATATTTAATACTTAAAAAATTTTATCATTTAAGTGTTAAAAATAAAATAAACAATTTTTAAAATCACTCTCACATGCACTCTTAATTATATAAGAAATTTATGCTTACTTGTTGCAAGTAAAACTTTCGCCACCTGAACAAACACCTTTCCATTTTCTTGGAGGTGGACCAAAATCTTTATCACTAAAGCTCTGTGATTCAGGCCAGATTCCAGTGTCAAAGACCCCAATTATAACATCACTCTCAAGAGCAGGTTTTCGCCTTGCAGTTTCAGAGAATCCCATGAAGTCCCAAGATCTTGTTGTCTGAAGCTTTAAAATTTTATTTTCAAAAATCGACACCACGCCTTCCTTATCTGCATAATAGTTTCAAAGACCACACTTTAATTTTTTAATTTGTCAAACAAATAAATTTAATTCAAAATACTGTGATATGATTTTGTGTATGGTACATACTAGCCAATTTTTCTCGTTCTTTTTCAGTGAGCTTGGCTGCAAATCCGTTGAAACTTCTCTTATAACTTCTTACCAGAGAGTCTGTTGCCGAACTGAAGGGAGGACACAATATCAACTTAGAATATTTCTAGGCAATTACAATTTTATGAAACTCCAAAGCTTCAAAAGATACCTGCCCTCAAGGACGTCGTCAAGAACACTAAGGTGTTGAGACATAGGTGAAAATTCCCCCTCAGGAAGGGATCCTAGATACGCTATGTAAACCTGCCCTATCATTAACATCGATCATAAACCACTGGAAAATTAAGACACAAACAACACATGTATATTGTGCCATCTATTTATCAACCAGCAAAATTCATCGTTACAGGGCAAGATGCCACTTGCCTTTCTGTCTTTATCAGTAGCGCTAGCCTCCATGGACATCATGGCAATGAAAGCTATAAAGAAAACATAACGACGCTGAAGAAAATTGAGTTTACCCATTGTTGATGAATTCTCAAAGCTCTTACCGTATTGATATGAGCTAGTCGTGGCTTATGTCTTTCTTGATAAATAGGAGCCTTTTCTTGGTAAATATGGGAGGTTTTCTTTTTCTTTTTCATTTTGAAAGAAATGGTCACTTTTGGAAACACACCTATTATCGATTTCCATTAAGCTTTTTTAAGGAAAACGAAAGCCAATATCCTTTATATGTCTATTTCAGCTGTACCACTTTTGTGAAATTACACATCTACACTTATAGTACTCTTGTAAATATGATGATTAGACATTCCAAGGATGAAGTAACCTTCATATCATTTCTAATAAAGTTAATATTTTATATAAATGTTTTCCTTTTCCATTCCTTTTATTCTTTTTATTTATATATGTAAATGACATGGAGTGGAGAAGAGAAAAGGGGGAAAATAATTTTAAAATAAATAGGAAAATTAAAGAAAATAGTGTTTAATTATATTTGCATTCATCAAATATGTTCTACACATTCACCTGAATTAAAAATTTTATTGGAAAAAAATTGCTAATAATGAAATAACCAAATTACCCTTTAAATTAGTATTGTCTAAATAATTTTCTTTTTCTTTTCTTTTTTCCTTTGATCTTTGCATTGAAAAATTAAATAAAAAAATGATATGGTTCAACCCTGGACCCATGTTTGAATGTAGCGGAAAACAGTGGAACTCAAGAGTTGATATGTGTTTGAATCATAGGAACTAATAATCATTGATCTACTTATATTGATGACGTTATTGTTGCTATGATCAAAGAAGCAATACCAAACATGTCTCCAAAGAGATCAAAAAATAATTAGAGTTGTAATTGTATGCAATTGTAAAAAACTCAAGCGTGACAACAATATGGTAATATATTGGACATGATGACAATGTTGTAATTATTATTAATCAAGAAAACCCAAAAGGAACTCGATTTTTTGGTGCACTCAGTTTGAAATTTAGATAGTTAAATTTTACTAAAGTAGTTTCCTTGTTTAGAACCATACTTCCAATCATATTTGGAACACTACAAAATCTTTTTTTTTTTTTTTGCTCTTGTTTTTATTTCTTTTCCACTTTTTCAATATTTCTTACTTTTAAAACATTTATGGATTATTCTTAACCATTTTTAACTATATTTACAATAATTTTGTCAAAATTTATATAAACTATAAGCTCTAAAATATATTCATGTGGTACAAATAGTGTAGTAAAAAAATTTGAAATTAGCTTTGATATTCTCTCAAATACCTTTTTATTAATGAATAAGTTTCAGAGAAAGAACTTTGCTTTAAGGTTTGTTGTAGAAAATAAAAAATTAAGTAAAAAATGAAGAAGATAGCTGCCAAAGAAAATAATGAGAAAAGTATTTTAAGTTTATTGTATTGAAAATTTTTAGGTGGATGTATTAATAGGATTAAGATTTTAAAGTGGATTTGCAAATAGGGTGATTGTGTAGAGTGATTAGGTATATGCAACTATAAAAGTTCTCTTAAAAAATTTTGAATTTTAAATATATTAAGTAATAATAGAAATACTTCCTAGTGTTTGAAATCACTTCCTTTACAAAAATCAGATCGACTTTGGTAAAGCTTTAAAAATAGCTTTTATAAATTTAGACAATCACTTAAAATGATAATTTTTGGACTAGTACTTGATAAATAGTTCTTCTAAAAACCATTTTTTATAAAATCATGTTTTAAAAAATACTACTAAAGACATTCTTTTTGTTTCTATCTAAATATTAACTCATTCTCCAAAAAAGAGTTTATGATAGAAGAAGTATTAACAAAAATTCTAACGATAACCAATAATATAAGTTGAAAATGTTGCTATAATTTCTTAGAATTTAATTAAAAAAATATTTATGAAAAATAATATAAATTCAGAGCTTTTCATGTTATCCCTATTCATTTATATCCAAGTCACACTAATATGTTTTCTATGGATAAATGCTATCAATCAGAGCTTTTCATGGTGACATTTTGCTAAAAAATTTGAGGCTTTCTTCCTTTGTTTTAAAATAAATCACTTTCCAAAAAGGTTGAACTACTTTCCATGGTGGTTTGCACTAAAACTTCTAGGAAAAAGGATCTAACCAAGCTAATACCCTTTCCATTTACATTCTACTTGTACAACTTTTGTCAAATTATTCACATTTATAATGTTCCCCTAAAAGTTATTAGACATTCTAGGGATAAAATAACTTTTATACAGATAAAAATCCAGTCAATACTTTATTTTTCAAATAAAATTCTTTTCTTAAAATAAAATTTCCATAACAAATTTTAATACCTAATTTGATATATTCCAATTTTCTCCCATCTCTATATATTTAGGAATTATCTATTTTCCATTTATTCTTCCTATTCACATTTGTAACTTATATCCTTAATTCATATGATCTATAACAAGTCATCACTTAAGCCAATATATAGTAGAGAAGCCAAAAGGGCAAAAAATTAATTTAATAGAAAGCATACAAAATTGATCAATTTAAAATGTGATATAGTGATGTTATAAAATTTGGTATTGAATTCTTAGGTTATGTTTGGTCCCAAGGAAAATATTAGGGAAAGAAAAAAAATATAGTAAGAAAAATGTGTTTTTTTTTCATGGTTTTATAATGGAAAATACCAAAATTAAATATAATTAAAATTAGTTAAAATTTTATGGATTTTAAAATTATTTTATTTTTGTATAATGGAGAAAAATAAATACAATACAATTAAAGAAACAAATAAAAAATTATGGACTTTCAATTTATTTTTAAATTTTTTTTATTTTTTTCTTTTAGTTTTTCTTTTTTATTTTTTTTCTCTAATATTTTCCCTTAAATTTTAGAGTAATCAAACATGACCTTAAATTTTAAGGGCGTATACCAACTTTCTATCCAAGTAGAGCTTTATTCAAAATTACCTCTTGAAGATCAATACGAGCTAGATTGATCTAATTAATTTTATTTAGTCTTAGAAAATAAATTCAACATCGCGAAGAGGATTTGATTAATCAATCAACATGTCAGTGTAGACCGTAATGGGACTCCTCACAGTATGAGTGCCATCAGACCACACCAGTGTCGCCGACTCCACCGGTCTCTCCATCGTCATTCCTTGACCAGTAACAGTCACCACAAAAGATTTCTTCTCCTTTATTAACTTGAAAGAGAGCATGGGAGGATTCACTTCGACCTTCATACGTGGATGTTTTCTGATAATGACTTGTGCTTTATAAGTAGAGTTGGAGCGGCCAACATTTGTAACAGTTCTGGGAAACTCTACTTTAAAAGGCCTTAACTGCTTAACGTAAACTGTCATTGAAGGATAGTTGAGATCTTTTGGGGAACCTTTGCTGTCCTTTGGACAACTGCTGTTGTCTCCTGAAATGAGTCTCACCATTGTTGTGTTGTAACCCATGTCGCACAACATCTGTGTGTAGTTGTCCTTAGTGGTTTCATACACTAATCCAGGACTTATAGCTTTAACTGGATCGACATGCCCAGATCCAAAACTGAGTACACCATGTTGATTTGCAGAAACTTTCATGGGCCGAGCAGTAGTCATAAGAGCAGATCGGATGGCTGAAGCAGACCAGGCGGGGTGGAAACTTTTAACATAAGCAGCAATTCCAGCAACATGGGGGCAAGCCATGGAGGTTCCTGATAATATATTATATTCCACAGATATGCCGTCTACAAGTTTAGGAATAGGGGAGAATGCTGCCAATATATCTACTCCAGGGGCTGTAATATCTGGCTGCAACATTTAAGGGAACTCAAGAACTGAAAAATAATATAAAGAAAGCCACAAGAGAAAGATATAGATCATGGACTAGATATACCTTCATAATCTCAAGTATGGCTGCGTTTGGCCCTCGTGATGAAAAGGGAGCCACTACAGGAGCAGAAGAATCTTTGATTGCCTCACTCTTCAGTATCTTTGCTTCAGCCTTTCTGTAATGGAGAATCCAGTAATGCTATTGTTATGAAAAAGGAAATTGAATAATTCGGAATGGCTCAGTTCACCAAATCACTACTAATCAAGAAGTAGTTTTTATCAGAATCCTCACTTTGTGGAATTATAATAGGATCGGACGAGGCGCAAGTCTTTACCACGTAAAGCTATTGTAGGTAAGGGGACAACAGAAGAAACACCTACATCCAATTTGATTGAGCCGGCGGCACCAGCCCAATGAGCGCCCTCATCTCCATAAGCGCTATCACATAGTAGAATTTTTCCTTCCACTGCACTCTTATTTAAACAATCTGGCACGCACAACCTGATATCCAACAATTAATACATTGATTTGTATGATTTTTTTCTTTTTCTTTTTTTTTTTTATTTGAAGAAATTCAAGTTCAATGTGACCTTCGGCAGAACTTACTGTGATAGGAAATTATTACAGGCATTGGCACGGCTAGTAACTTTTCCGTATATAAGAGGGTACATGGATCCATTCATCGTGAAATAATTAAATGAACGACCCTGTTTGATATAAAATAGTACTTAGAATTGATAGTGTAGCCATCCACATATTGTTATAAATTCACTTAGAAACTGTTCTCTTTGGGCTCACTGGCCCCTAGGGGTTTCAAAAGAAAAAGTCTACACCTACCTGATAAGTAGTGAGCTAAGGTGAAAGGGGAATTGATAATACTTACTGTTAGTTCTGTTCCATTGCCAAGAACCATCCTGTCAATAATTTTGCGATCAATCGTGCTTGCTGCTACACTGACCATCCATGGTGCAGAGCTAAATGTAGAAAATACCTCAGGACCTTCATTTCCTGCAGAGTGCACAGTTAATATACCTCCGGCCATGGCATGAAAAGCACCAATTGCTATGGCATCCTCTTCCAAAGCAACTGCAGAATCAAATCCAAGAGATATTGAAATGATGTCAACCCCATCTGCAATAGCATCATCAAAGGCAGCCAAAATGTCCGCGCTTGCGCACCCTATAAAAACACAGACTTTGTATATGGCAAGCCTTGCAGAGGGAACCCCTCCTCTTGCCTTTCCTTGTGCTAAGCCATGAAAACTCGCATGCTCTACATTGTTGCCAGCAGCTATTGAGGCAGTGTGGGATCCATGACCATCTATGTCCCTCACTGAAACATCGAAACTATCATTCAGCGAATTGTAGATTCGAGCTCCAATAACCTTCCTGTAAAATTTCCAAATTACATTGATAAAGAAAATTTGATATTGTTCAAATGAGAATGTCACAAATACATGGCATATGTTATTTTTATTTTTTTTGGTATATCATTTATAATAGTGAAAAATATTTGCGAAACAAAGGTGAGGAAATATTGTTTTGCGTAAATGTGTATGGACTTCAAAGATTAGCAATGCCAGACAATGATAATAGTATATGCATTCCCCCAAAAGAGAAACCCTTTTTAGACTGAAAGTAACAGCATAACTTAATCAAGAAGTTGAAGGAGAATTATATAAGAAAATTATGCTTACTTGTTGCAAGTAAAATTTTTGCCACCTGAACAAACACCTTTCCATTTTCTTGGAGGTGGACCAAAATCTTTATCACTAAAGCTAGGTGATTCAGGCCAAATTCCAGTGTCAAAGACTCCAATTATAACATCACTCTCAAGAGCAGGTTTGTGCCTAGATGTTTCGGAGAATCCCATGAAGTCCCAAGATCTTGTTGTCTGAAGTTTTAAAATTCTACTCGGAAACACCGACACCACGCCTTCCTTATCTGCATAATAGTTTCAAAGACCCTACTTTAATTTTATAATTTGTCAAACAAACAAACTTGTTTCAAAACATTGCAACATGATCTTGTGGTACATACTAGCCAATTTTTCTCGTTCCTTTTCAGTGAGCCTTGCTGCAAATCCATTGAAACTTCTCTTATAACTTCTTACCAAAGAATCTGTTGAAGAACTGAAGGAAGAGTATAATATCAACTTGGAGTATTTCTAGGCAATTATAATTATATGAAACTCCAAAGCTTCAAAAAAATACCTGCCCTCAAGAACATCTTCGAGAACCCCAAGGTGTTGAGACATAGGTGAAAATTCCCCTTTAGGAAGGGATCCTAAATACACTACGTAAACCTGCACTATTATTAACATTGATCATAAACCGCTGGAAAAATTAAGATACAAACAACACATCAACCAGCAAAATTCATTGTTACATGACAAGATGCCACTTGCCTTTCTGTCTTCATCAGCAGCACTAGCTTCCATGGACATCATGACAATGAAAGCTATGAAGAAAACATAATGTTGATGAAGAAAATTGAGTCTACCCATTGTTGAATTCTCAAAGTTCCAACAATATTGGTATGACCAAGTTGGGGCTCATGTCTACTTAATAAATAGGAGCCTTTCCTTGGTGATTTTTTGGTAAACAATGGAGGTTTTAGTTTTCAATTTGAAAGAAATCCCTTTTGGAAACAGAGAGCTATTATCGATTTCCGTTGAACTTTTTAAGGAAAAAGAACTAAATAAACTAATACCCTTTTAATGCCTATTCCAGTTGTAGCACTTTGTGATATCATATGTCCATCTTTACCGTAATCTTGTAAATGTGATTTGGCATTCCAAGGATGAAGTAGCTTTCATATTATTTCAAATTAAGTTAATATCTTATTTAATTTCTTCTTTTGAATTTCTCTTTTTTCTCATAGAATATTGCATTGATTTTTTTGTTATATATATATACATATATATAGATATAGATATATTTATGGTAAAAGAGCATTGTAGGGAGGAAAAGTCAACAAATCATTTTCCTTTTTTCTCATTCTGTTCCTTTTTTGTCTCTTTTTTTTCCTCAAATTTATTAAAATTTTCCACATTTCCAAATAAGTAATTAAATTTATGAAAGGAAAATTATTATATGAGTATTGTTAGCATAACCAACTAATATCAATCCACCCTTGTGAAAGCATCTCAATTTCCACATATTGTTGAGTATAAAAAATAAAATAAACTTGCATAATTATCATCTATATATTAAACATCATATTTTCTATCTTTCTACTCTACATTTTGTTGTTATCTGCAGAAATCTTTTTTCCTCCTTTCTAAATTTATCATACAACTCCATTGTTATAGTCTATATATAAATTAATGATATGTGGGGCTTGCACTTTTCCTGAATATATAGTAGAATATCATTAAGTAATGAATTAATAATAATAACATATATAGTCTTCATATTTCTAGGTTTTCCCTGAAAAAGAGAGGTGTAAACAACTGCGTGCAGGTTTGGAATTGCCTAGGTGGACATATTCAGCACCGCAAAAGGATGAAACCCCGGGCAAAAACTCCTTTGTGAGTACACGACATGAGCTAAAAGTCTTAACATATAATTTCTTCTATTTAGTAAGTCCACTTAGATACTATTAGGAGTAATTCTCTTATACAGTTGGAAATACTTCCAAGTACTTTTCCTCAGTTGGGATGGAACAAACAAAGTTCAAATCAGCCCAATGTCAAATCTTTTCCTCAATGAAATGTCTATCGAGTTCAACATGTTTAGTCTTGTTATGTTGTATTGGGTTGTGACCGATGCTGGTTACAACTCTTGTTATCACAATATAGTCTCATGGATCATCAAGATTCACTTATATTTCCCTCAATAGACCCTTTAACCTCATGCTTTTACAAATGCCAAAGGTCATGGCTTAAAACTTGGCTTCAGCAGTAGATCAAGCAACTACATGTTGCTTTTGCTTCTCCATGTAACCATGTTGCCTCCCACCAAAGTATAGTGCCCTAAAGTAGATCTCCTATTAGTAATCAAACCTGCCCAATCTGCATTTATGTAAGCCTCGACTCTAAGGTGACTATTCTTGAGAACAATAAGTCTTTTCCTAGAATTGACATCAAATACCTCAAGATTCTCAAGATTGCATCCATATGACATTATAAGGGAAAGCACATAAACTTCCTTACCAAACTAACAATATGCTATATGCGGTCTCATGTGAGACAAATAAATTAATCTCCTAGTGAGTCTTTGACATATTCATTTGTCAATGGGCATCCTTCAATAATGTCACCTAATTGATTATTTTGATTAATATGTGTTCCCACAGGTTTGTATCCTAGCATCCCAATTTCATTTAGTAAATCAAGGACATACTTTTCTTGAGGAATATAAATTCCTTTTATTTATCCTTCTACCTCAATGCCAAGAAAATATCTCTAATTTCCAAGGTCTTTGATTTCAAATTCTTTTGCCAACTTTCCCTTAAGATTTTGCATCTCTTTTGCATCATCTCTAGTGATAATTATGTCATCCACATAAACAATAAGTGCAATTATCTTATTTTCTATTATTGTTTGATGAATAGGGTACAATCTTCTTAGCATTGATGATAGGCAAATTTGATAAGAGACTTAGCAAATCTCTCAAATCATGCCCAAGAAGGCTACTTCAAACCATATAGTGATTTCTTCAATTTACAAACCTTTCCATTGTTGAATTTTCCTTCAAAACTAGGAGACAAATCGATAAGTACTTTTTTTTCCAAGTTCTCATGCAAAAATGCATTTTTTGCATTTAATTGTTATAGAGGCCAATCAAGATTTGCTATGAAAGATAATAGGACTCAATGAAATTTATCTTTTCCATGAGTGCAAAAGTTTCCTAGTAGTCAAGTCCATAAATTGATATCTATCCCTTTGCTACTAATCTAGCTTTATATCCCTCAACCAAACCATTAGCTTTGTATTTTATAGTGAACATCTACTTATTTCCCACTAAACTTTTTTCTTTGGGAAAATCGACAATATCTCATGTTTCATTCTTATATGAGGCTTTCATCTCCTCATTTATAACCTCATTCCTGTTGAAGTTAAGGGTATGGAAACAAAGGACTAATCCAAAAGACACAAACAAAGAACATAATTAATAAGAAGAAAAACTTATCGACTAAGGCGTGACAAACACTGTCCTTAAAATAGATCCACTGTCCTTGAGATAGATCCACTCTCCTCAAAGACGAACTCAGTGCACTAGGGTACCAATGGTCTACTTCCAAGATTCAACGGTCATATCTCGCCTTGGGTGCACTCTATAAGCGAGATGTGTATAACTCGGGTTTTGAAAAAAATTCCTCCAAATAGATGTATGAAAATACTCTTCGAAAAACTCTTTGAAAAATTGGTATTCATATATAGAGAGTAAGGGGTGACCTATTTTTATAGGCTACTAACACAATCCCAATGGGAATCTACTTGTAATTAGAAGATAACACAAAGTGGAAAGGGAATTTACTTATAAAAGGAATGAAACTCTATTAGCACAATCTCAATAAGACTCTTCCCAAAAATGTAACACTAATAGAATAAAATAAAATAAATAATTTGCAATAGGACACTTCCCAAAAATATAAGACTAATAGAATAAAATAAAATAAATTAAAAAATAATTCCCAAAAATAAAAATAGAAATTATTTATACTCTTCCTATAATCCCCCACAAAGTGTAAACATAATTTTTTTTTTTTTTTTTTTTTGAGGAAAAAAAATCCAATGCATCAGTACTAGTGCCCAAAGGCTATGAACTAGTCTTAGGACAAATAAGTATTGAATCACAAAACATGGTGAAAATAAATTTATATGAACCAGTGTTTCTTTATGTAACTCAAGGGACTTTTATCCACATTGGTTTTCTCAACTACACTACGAGCTGTACAAAACGGGTGGCACAAATAAGTCATGCACCCTGCATGGATATTCATGAGAGCTCTAGAGAACCTGCCTAAGTTGTCATAGGAAGCGGCTCCACCTCCATTCTCATATAGGTGAATCCATCAAGTATGTTCTGCATTTAAACATACCATCCATAAGGAATATGGTATTCATTAAGAGTAAACACTCAACCTTAGTCAATGCAGAATATGCTCTATCTACACCATAGGGATGGACTCTCATACAATTAGAGTTGATAGAGCACCTCAAGTCAACAAATGATTTGTTATTACCCATATGAACCTACTTCATGGAATTTCCATTCTAATAGGTTGGGTTACCACCACTCTTGACTTCTGTAATAGATATAAGCCTCATCCCCTTCGATGTTTCTTCCACTAGTTTCTTATTTAGTGGTTTCGTCAAAGGATCGACCAAATTCAACTCTGATTTCACAAATTCTAGGGATATAACCCCTTGTTTCAAAGGGTTACCACACAATATTGTGCCTTAGGCGTATATGTCTGTTCTTCCCATTAAATATTTTACTCTTAGCCTTAGCAATTGCAGCTTGGCTATCACAACACATAAACACAGACAAGGCTAGTCTCGTCCATAAAGAGATATCTGCTAAGAGGTTTCTAAGCCACTCAGCCTCCGAACTTTCCTTTTCTAAGGCAATAAACTCAGCCTCCATAGTAAACCGAGTAATGCAAGTTTGCTTGGCAGACTTCCAAGAAATTGCACTTCCCTCAATGATGAAAACATATATACTAGTGGATTTCATCTCATTTGAATTCGAGATCCAATTTGCATCACTAAATCCTTTAAGGACACTTGGAAATCCACTAAAGCACAAACCATAGTTAATGGTGTCTCTCAAATACTTAAGGACTCTACAAACAGCAATCCAATGGTCCTAATTAGGACTTTGGGTGTACCGACTCAATCTACCTATTGCATAAGCAATGTCAAGTCTAGTACAGTTCATTAAGTACATTAAGCTCCCTATGATCTGAGCATACTCTATTTGGGCAACACTATGTTCTCCATTTTTCTTCAGTTGTGAGCTGGGATTATAAGGAGTTGACACTGGTTTACAATCAAAGTGTTCAAACTTCCTTAGGATCTCTTCAACATAATGCTCTTGAGAAAGTTTAAGCCCATTAGGTTATTTTAATTCCTTAAATCACCTCTACCTCTCCTCGGTCTTTCATATCAAACTTAAAATCTAGGAATTTCTTGTAAGGTATTCTATTTTGAATATGACATGCGGATAGGATAGCTTCCCCCCAAAAGTTCAAGGGTGCTCCTAAACTTACCAACATTGCATCAAAAGATTTAAGACCTAGTTTTCGTTTTTTAAGTTCAGGAAGAAGAACTTTAGTTAAACACCCCTACACTTTCAGGTATGCTATATTAGGTGCATAACTCTTCCACAACTCATAAGGAGTTTTACCAGTTTTCTAGGTTGGTAACAGATGAGAACCATCTTCTGGTTTTGGGTTAGTCAAAGTGTGTCCCAAGTTCACTACATTAATTGCAAAGAAACTCTTTCCTGTAATCTCTTAAAGAATGTCCCGTTGAAGGGATCAATTTTAGAGGTGTCAGAACGGGTGTGAACTAGGGAAGCTTCTATTTGGATTTATTTCAAGATTGTTGCAGTTAAGGGTATGGAAACAAAGGACTAACCCAAAAGACACAAACAAATAACATAATTAATAAGAAGAAAAACTTATCGGCTGAGGCGTGACAAGCATTGTCTTTGAAATAGATCCATCATCCTCGAATACAAACTCGGTGCACTATGGTACCAGTGGTCTACCTTCAGGATTCAACAGCCAGATCTCACATTGGGTGTACTCTGTAAGTGAGATGTGTACACCTCGGGTTTTGAAAAAAATTCCTCCAAATAGATGTATGAAAATACTCCCAGAAAAACTCTTTGAAAAAATTCTCTGAAAAATTGGTATTCATATATAGAGAGTGAGGGGTGACCTACTTTTATAGGTCACTAACATAGTCCCAATGGGAATCTACTTGTAATTAGAAGATGACACAAAGTGGAAAATGAATCTACTTATAAAAGGAATGAGACTCCACTAACACAATCCCAATAGAACTCTTCCCAAAAATATAACACTAATAGAATAAAATAAAATAAAATAAAATAATTCACAATAGGACACTTCCCAAAAATATAAAACTAATAGAATAAAATAAAATAAAATAAAAATAATTCCCAAAAATAAAAATAGAAATTATTTAAACTCTTCCTACAATTCCATCTAGGATCACTTAGTTCTCATACATTTTTAGGAACTAAATCTAAGGACAAATGAGTAATAAAGGCCTTATATTGGTGGCGAAGTCTATGATAGGACAAAAAAATTTAACAAAGGAGGTTTAATATAACCATTTACACCTTTCTACATAGCTGTAGAAATATCAAGATCAGTGTCAAAACCATGATTAAGAAGAGAGGGGTTAGAAGGATTAGATATGCCTAATTCTAGAGTTGATGGCTGGTCATGTGTAAAAGAGATTGGGTCTTGTTCTTGCATTGGTAGCCTTGGCCTTTCAAGGTAAACCATCAAGTTTGAATCAACATTTTCGACGACTATTTCAAAAAATTACCTGCCCTCAAGAACATCTTCAAGAACCCTAATGTGTTGAGACATAGGTGAAAATTCCCCTTTAGGAAGGGATCCTAAATACACTATGTAAACCTGCACTATTATTATCCTTGATCATCCACTGGAAAATTAAGATACAAACAGCACATTAACCAGCAAGATTCATTGTTACATGACAAGATGCCACTTGCCTTTCTGTCTTCATCAGCAGCACTAGCTTCCATGGACATCATGACAATGAAAGCTATTAAGAAAACATAATGTTGATGAAGAAAATCGAGTCTACCCATGTCTACTAATACCATTTTCATGTCTATTCCAGTTGTACCACTTTTGTGAAATTATATATCCACGTTTGCAATATCCTTGTAAAACTAGTGATTTGAGACATTCCAAAGATAAGGAACTTTCATATCATTTTGAAATTAAGTTAATATTTTATTTTCTTTGTTCTAGATGCTACTTAATTATATGAGTTTATCTTTTTAATTAGTTCATTCAAGAATATCTCATTAAGGTTTAGTATTTCAAAATTGCTATGTACTATTTTCAATCAAAATTTTATAACTCAATTCTTTACATAATGTGCAAGAATATGCAAAAATTATGCAATCATTTCTTCTACATCAACATATCTTGAATCCTTTAATTTACCAATAGTACAAAGCATAGGACATAACGTGGTAAAAGTATGTCTATCCATCATAAGTTGGTTTATGCATTCTATATCACCCTCATAAATCAACCGATTAAGATTTTTAACTCGCTAAAATACTCTATTTGCAAGTATTCCCATCAATGTCTATGTCTAATAACACTTCCTTATAGTAGTACAAACAATAGTAAATATATTAAGTATGTTCCCTATGATATATAGAACTAGGGTAAGTTGTTTTCTCCTTTCCATCTCAATAAGGTTCATAGTTGCGTAATAGTCCTAGTCACAAAGGTGAAAAAAAAAAAAACATTTTATATTTTTAATTAATAAGAAAAAATTAAATGTTGTATGTAATTTATCTAATAAATTTTAAAGAAAAACTAATTTGCTACTATAGAAAAAACCCATGATGCAAGCCATTGTTGTTGATCCATTTCATGAAGTTTTGCTTTGAATTTGATAATCCTTATAGTTAATGACAACGACTAATCAACGTTTACAATGAAATTTCGTGATGGAACCTAACACTTCCTTGAAAAGAATGGTAAACAAGAGAGGTTCCCATGAATCAAAATAATAAATAACAATATGGGAAAATTCAAAAACATCTTCTTATATCCCCTTCTTTGCAATTTCAAAAACCTGGACAAAAATCCTAGCCAATTTGTTCAACAACATAAGTACAAACACAAATTTAAAAAAAAAAAAATCGTTATTCAACTAAAACTAGACCACAAGATAAATGGTGATTAAAATGGAAAATGAAAGCAAAACAATAGTATTTATGAAAAAGAAAATGTAAACGATAGTGAAGGAAAATTGAAAAAAGTAACTGACATGAAAAAGGTTATTTAGCCAATTTTTTAGTAATCTTTTTTTCTTTTATATATGACTATAGGACACTAAAAAGTTGGCTTATTCCATAGAGACATCTCATTCAAATGGGAAAATAAAAGAGAGAAGGAGAAGAAGGGGTTGCAACGGCATGCATTGCCTAGAAATTTGGACCAATGTTATTGGGAGAAAAATTTGTTATGAAGCATCCCAAATTCCTAATTAGTATAGATTATTTTTTTTTTTTTTTTTGTAAAGAATATAATATATAATATTTTTAAGTTGATATATTATTATAATGTTATACTTCCTTATAGAATAAAGAATGTGGAATGTTGTTAAAAATATCACTATAAATATTTTATGTTATGAGGAAAAAAAGTTATGAGTTGTAGATGGGTCTATAAAAACTATACAAGATGAATAGAGATATGAGAAAGAACGAAAGGTACCCGGTGGAATGAGAAAGTTCGTGCTAGGATATGGATACAAAAAGTGGGGAAATATGGTATGTTTCGAGAACCAAATAATTATATATGGTTATGTCATCTGTAATATTCTCTCTTGTATAGTGATAGAATTTTTTCTCATATGTGAACGTAGGCATGTTTGGTTTGATTATTTTATCATTCTGTTCTTGATTAACGAAGCTTGCATCAAAACTTCCGCGGTCATGACAAAATTGTCAAACTATATATAACTAACAAATCTAGCTTACTAACAAAAGCTACTAACTGGAATTGTACTTAACAAAGGAAACTAACATTTAAGAAGAGAAATACGAATATAGATGTCAAGAGAAACAATTCAACGTTGCAATTAGGATTTGATTAACCAATATTCCTATCAATGTAGGCTACGATGGGACTTCTCACACTGTGAGTGCCATCAGACCACACCAGTGATGCAGCTGCTATTGGTGCCTCAAATGAGTCGAGTCCTTGTCCAACAACAGTCACAACAAAAGATTTCTTCTCTTTTTCTAACTTGAAAGATAGGATGTCAGGATTCACTTGAACCTTGATATGGGAATTTGTGTTGATGACTGTAGCTTTATATGTAGAATTTGCACTCCCAAAATTTGTTACTGTCCTTGGAAATTCAACTTTGAAGGATTTTGTTTCTTCAACTTTAACTGCCATCGAAGGATAATTAAGATCTTTTGGGGAACCTTTAGTGTCTTTAGGACAACTGCTGTTGTCTCCTGAGACGAGTCTCACTGTCTTTGTATCATAGCCCATGCTGCACATCATGTTTATGTAGTCAGCCTTAAGGGCTTCATACACTAAACCTGGACTTACAGCTTTTACTGGATCAACATGCCCAGATCCAAACGCGAGTTCACCATCATCATATGTAGTACCATTCATGGGCCAAGCTATGAACAGAAGAAATTTGGAAAGTCAGAAGAAAACGATTAATTATGAAATGAAAAAAGTTATATTCTGTAGTAAAGAGTTAAAAGCAGTGATGAAGACTACCTGTAGTTATAAGAGCAGATTGGATGGCTGAAGGAGACCAGTCGGGATGGAAGGTTTTGATATAAGCAGCAATTCCAGTAACATGGGGGCAAGACATGGATGTTCCTGATAATATGGTGTATTTGACTGACCTTTTATCTTCAGCTTCATCAGTAACTGGAGCAACAGGGGAATATGCTGCCAAAATATCTACTCCTGGGGCTGTTATATCTGGCTGCAATATTTAAGGGAACCAATTAAAGAAATCAAAAAATGAAATAAACAGAAGCTATGAGGCAAAGCTAGGTGTACCTTCAAAATCTCAGGTATGATAGTATTTGGCCCTCTTGATGAAAATGAAGCCACTACAGGAGCAGAAGAATCTTTGGTTGATTCACTCTTTAATATGTTTGCTTTAGGATTTCTGTAAGGAAGAATCCAGTGGTTGTAGGGTTACATCTAAAAGATCAAACAATTAGCAAATATATATACAGTTCATCATACAATCCTTAGGTCGTAAAACAACAACTCAAACAACTAATCAAGAATCCTCACTTTGTGGAAATGTAGTAAGTTTCAATCATTCTAAATTCTTCCTCATTTAATGTTGATATTGGAAAAGGGACAATTGAAGGAACATCAAACTCTTGCGAGATTGATCCAACTGCACCAGCTTCATGAGCATCTCTGTCTCCTGTGATGCTTCTACATAGTATAATTTTTCCCTCCACTAAACTTCTTTCCAAACAATCCCCAGAGCACAGCCTGATACATATGCAACAACAAATCTATTATTAACATATATTTTTCTCTCTGAGGAAATTCCAACCTAAGTATCACCTTCAGGCTTCAACAGACTTACTGGGTTTCATATTCATCACATGTCCGGGTTGCATCTTTTCCATACACAAGAGGAAACTCGGTTCCATTCAACTCAAAAGTGTTAATTGAACTACCCTGTTAAAAGATATAGTGATTACATGTATACATACATTACCTAAGAATTAATAACTTTAAGTTACTTGTAGAGTAATGGCTGAGTTAAGATGAGAAGGGACTTGATAATACATACATCTAAAGTTGTTCCATTGCCAAGAACAACCTTGGTTATGATTTGGCGGTCTGTGGTGCTTGCGGCTACGCTGACCATCCATGGTGCAACACTTCCTACTGAATATGCATTGGGACCGCCATTTCCTGCAGAATTCAAGGTTAAAATACCTTTGGCCATGGCATGAAAAGAGCCAATTGCCAATGAGTCTTCATTCAAATTTGGAGCACTTCGTTTTCCCAGAGAAACTGAAATGATGTCAACCCCATCGGAAATA